>NW_025964046.1:4142108-4362320 GCF_023055435.1 Haliotis rufescens
AATCCTATGGATCTACATCCAATATTCCTAGAGACATATCAAGATTGTAGTGGGTGCCTTTGTCCGTCAAATCACGACTCTGCACACCGAGAATATATTAACACCGTAATAGAGCCGCAAATAGCAACATGAAAACTAGTTCCATTCATAATACGTTTACTATGATTTCAACAAGGCTGACTCCCTTCGCTACGGGCGTTCAAAATATGTCGCAAGGAACACTCCCACAATTCCCAATCTCCGTTCCTGTGAGCGTTGGGTCTGTCTAGATACGTAAAGAAAGCCAAACACAGTTGCCAAACAGTACCCCGTGTCTACATTTTGCAATCTTTATTTGTTCCAACAAACACTGGTCAGACTTAAAACACGGACAAATTAATATATGTTTGAGATCGGGGTCGCGTTGGAAACAATGACCACAGTGATATGATTATTGTGAAATCTAAACGCCAACTTTAATAGAGCGTTAGAAACAACCGCCATTGACAAGAGTCGCGTCCCTTTAGGAATAGGGTATTGTGAACATATTCCGTCTTATCTGCTAAGGACTGTAGACCGCCTCTGTGGTCTTGTGGTAGAGCGTCCGCCCGGAGAGCGGAAGGTCCAGGGTTCGATCCCGGGCCGCGTCATACAAAAAGACGTTAAAAGATTGTACTTGTTGTTACCCTGTCTGGCGCTCGGCATTAAGGGGCTAAAACAAGGACTGGTCGGCTCGGAGTCAGTATACTGTGTCTGAGTGGGGTATTCATGTTAAACTGCGGCATGGTATCTCAGTGAGCTAGCACTATAAATCGGCATCAGTCCAGACTAGTACAAGCAGCCACACACATACACATGCATGCACGTCGCTATATAAGTGCAATAATCTTGGACGCGACGTTAAACCCAATTTCACCTCACATCTATTACACCCCCGTCTGATTACGTCTTCCAAGTTCAGACACAACATACATGTCGTTCAGCATAACAAGCTCCAATTGTGTCGAACTATCCAAAATTAAAACAAAGTTACGTGAACTTTAATGATAGTTAGATAAACGCAATCATTTTGCTGACACTCCAATAGTTTGAGTATGGGTACTAAATCGTCCCATAGTCTTCCTTGAAAGGTTCCCCTCCCAAAGTTAAACAAGAGCGGTCACCCTCCCATAGTATAGCATAGTATAGTGAATATCACTTGAAGTTAAGACCCGTGAAGATCCGGGGTAGAATAGGTCTTCAGGAACCCATGCTTGCCGTAAAAGGCGACTATGCTGGTCGTAAAAGGCGACTAACGGGATCGGGTGGTCAGGCTCGCTGACTTGGTTGATGCATGTCATCGATCCCAATTGCGTGGATCGATGCTCATGATGTCAATCACTGGATTGTCTGGTCCAGACTCGATTATTTACAGACCGCCGTCATATAGCTGGAATTTTGCTGAGTGCGGCGTTAAACAACAAACCAACCAACCAACCAAATTTGAAGATTAGTTTGGTACATTAACTTGATCGAACTTTGTTTTAAGTAGGAGAAAGTCCTCAATTTCGCGAACAAGCTTCACGTGAGAAAATAAGCGCGAGATTTCGGACATTCTCCTATACGTAATGTCAACATTATGGAGCATCACCTTCCTCCTGGTGCCAGACTAACGTCATGGATTATTGGAGATAAAATCGGAACAGACACTGTTTGGTCGACCTCCATACATTATAGTTTGTTTGAATAATTTCACATTCAAGGCCATACAAACTACATTCGGACGGACGCTAAAACTCTTTGACGCTAACGTATTTTAATTTTTTTTTGGGTGCAACTCGGTTCTTATTCTACAGTTGTAGATCACAGTCGGGAAGCGATAATACACAAACAGCCAATTGACGCATTAAAAGGACCACATGATCCTCGTTATGAGGCTTTTAAGGCAACAGAAACAATGGTTCAGTACACAAAGGGCGTTTGTCTGGAGAGCGGAAGGCTAGTGGTTCTATTCCTGGCAGCGTCATACCCCAAAATTCGTTGAAAAATGGTATTTGCTGTTACCCTGCAATAGTCTTAACTAGTACAAACGCACACACACACACACACACACACACACACACACACACACACACACACACACACACACACACACACACACACACACACACACACTCACACGAACACACACACACACACACACACTCACACGAACACACACACACGAACACAGAACACAGAACACACACACACACACACACACAACCACACAACCACATACAAACGCAGGCACAGGCAGGCACGCACGCACATTCACACACAGAACCACATACAAACGCGCTCATGTACGCAGACAGACAGGCAGGCACACACACACACACACACACACACACACACACACACACACACACACACACACACACACAAACACACACAAACACATACATACACACACACATACATACATACATCCATGTTCATCGCAATAATCCTAAACGGCACATTGAACGCCATTTCCACTCACCTTTAGACAACAATTGTGTTCTGGAAACTTGCACCAAGCTCCAAGCGGTCAATACGTCATGTGTTGGTTCATTATAACTTGGGACGATTGCTAACCATGAACTTTAGGTGCTCAATGCGCGTTTCCCGTGGATGGGTCAGTACTCTGTGTTTCAGAGGATGCCCATGCCATGCAATCTGACTCTAAACAAATCAAAACTGGCTGATGCCATGTGATTTGGCTGATGCACGCGACTGTTCGTGACACAACCTATTTAGGGATGAACATCATTTTGCCATCGATTCATGCTATCACACAAATGTATTTATGCGTGGGTCAAAATGAGCAATATTAATAATAATCTTTTTTTTTAACGTGATTAATCTGTTACAAATATATATGGTTTCAATGAGGAACTTCAGCTCCCCGACTAGAGTTTATCCAAATGTTTTAAGTATATCCGAAATATTGTTGAATGAGTGAGTAATTATTGCTTAACGCTGTATCAGCAATCTTGTAGCTGTTTGCGGTATTAAACAACATTCACTTATTTTATCCCGATGAGCTATGAGGGAATGTTTAGAAACAACGTCCCTCAACTGTGCTATATCGTACCAGTTGATTCTTCTGTGTTTCTTGTATAACTATGGCCCCGCTCTATCATGTCAGCTAGTGTATAATCGAGTCTGGACCAGACAAACCAGTGATTGATATTATGAGCAACGCCAAACCCCGTCGGGGTACAAGGACAAGGAAAGAACCGAGTTATCGAACCTGACCACCGAGTTATCGAACCTGACCACCCGATCCATTTGGTCTTTTAGCCTCAGACCCTGCATACTGAATCATAATGTGTTAAACCGACTTTAAACCTCACGTTCAGTTCCCATACCAGCCTTCACTACCCATAAACGTTTATACACCATATCAATACAACAAACTTAATTCAGAGAATCTACAAAATCGTAACGTCATCATTAATAGGAGTAAGGTAATATTATATTTGTAAGTGCCATTTAAGAAGCTGTAGTGACAATTAAGACAGAATTGACAGGTGAGGTGAAATTGTGTGTGTGTGTGTGTGTGTGTGTGTGTATGTGTGTGTGCGTGTGTGTGCGTGTCTGCTTGTACTAGTCAGGACTAATGCCGATTTATAGTGCTAGCTTACTGAGATACCATGCCGCAGTTTAACATGAATACCCCACTCAGACACAGTATACTGACACCGAGCCGACCAGTCCGTGCTTTAGCCCATTAATGCCGAGCGCCAGACAGGGTAACAACAAGTACCATCTTTTAATGTCTTTTTGTATGACGCGGCCGGGGATTGAACCCCGGACCTTCCGCTCTCCGGGCGGACGCTCTACCACTAGACCATGGAGGCGGTCAGAATTGACAGGAATAACATGCTTGATAACGGTATAACCATATGTACTTGAAACATCCCTTTGGAATCACCTGATATATTCAATAAAATTCCTACCTTCTGTTTCTTCCAGACTCTTCACTTGACACGTTAATCCATCAGGTACCCCGTCCTCGTCTGAAAAGTTAAATTTCTATTAGTACATTTGAGTGCTTGTTTAACACTACTTCCCAGCAACAACGTCAACAATATCACGACGGAATTAATGCATCATTTAAATATTCCATACATGGGTAGTTTTGTTTTATTCATTCTTTATCTGAAAAGCAGGTTGATGATGCGAGAACCTGATCATGAGCAGCATCTGGTTGCCCTGTTTACGCGATCGTTTGTTTACAACGATGCAAGATGGCAACCGGCCAATGTATTTGTTTGTTTGTTGTTTATCGCCATACTCATCAATATTCCAGGTACATGACAGCGGTATGTACATTTTCGAGTTTGGACCAGCGGTCTGCCATCGGTGTTCGAGAACACACTATCACCTACTTCACCGAGCCTGACCACCCGATCCTTTGGACCACCTCTTAGGATCAGCATAGGTCCCTGGGCCTATTCTGACCCGGAACCCTCTCTGAGATTGGAGTTGTGGGGTTGGGGGTGGAGTTGTGGGGTTGGGAGATTAGGACAGGTTTGTATAATGTATTATCAAAGGTTACAATAGCTGATGTCTGAATATCAGGTCTGCGATTCAAATGAGTAAAGAACGTCCTTTCTTACAATGGGACCACGACACGAGAATTGTGTCTTATTTTTGCCAGAAGGAATAATTGATTATTGATTTGTATTGGCATCGAGACTCATTGTGTTTTGTCAATGAGTGTATACGTACCAGTGCGGAAACTCAGATGCGACAATAACGTACTTTGTTGTGTGAGAACACTGCATGAGGATTGTATGACATTATTTCCGCAGAGAATACCTTCACATCGCTTTGAAATGAACATAAGGCTTGTTTCTTAAAAAAATTTAAGTTTACTCAATGAATTATATTACGACTGAAAGAAGAGGTGTCATTTATAATAAA
The DNA here is from genome assembly GCF_023055435.1 of Haliotis rufescens. Lineage (NCBI taxonomy): Eukaryota > Metazoa > Mollusca > Gastropoda > Lepetellida > Haliotidae > Haliotis > Haliotis rufescens. The sequence goes on from NW_025964046.1 coordinate 4,147,023, forward strand.
AATCCCATATCCAAGCTGGCTATGTTTCTAGGTTTGTCAGCACCATACCCGTGCTCTTGGGTTTCACCGAAGTGGTAAACGTCCGAGACCTGCATCACTTCAGGCTTTCCTCCCACATTAAGCTGACACAACGTGAGATTATTAAACAGTTTTACACGTTTGAATGCCAAGTTAAATCACACTCATTGCTACCAACGATGTGTATACAGGACTATTTGCATATGTACGTAGATGACATTTATTAGAGACAGGCCATTTAGTCATCACTTTGAGGCTAGGTCTTTTCCAGATTCAGAGCATTTTTCTTTAACATAATACTATTAATGGTAACGCGTTTATTAAAACAATCAAGCAAACTTGTTTCTTTCCGTCTTCTCTAGTCTCTGGATCACTTTGATGAAGGCAAGAATGTTCGGACGGGCTCTCTGGACGACCTTGTTAAGATGACAATGCCACCCTTCTAGATGATTCTTCGGGTTTGCCATGTCTAGATCTCTAACATGCCAATCTTCGATAACAAAATTTATATTTTATACTGGAAAATTTCCTTCTCAATGTTTATCATCAATTACATTAAAACATTATTCTTCTACTCTCATTTTACAGAAAATCCATATTTCCTGCTCCGGTTATCAAAGTACAATACCATCTAAGAAAATAAATTTATACAAAGGTCAAATATTTTCACAATCCCAGTAACATTTCTAAGGCATTAATTAGTCTGTGTTTACAGTGTAGGCATTAGTGAACACTAAGTAGAGTAGACCACTTGAGTGCAGGGGTGCGTGAAACAGTGTGTACACTAAAACAACAACTTTTGTAGGCATTAGTCACTGTAGGCATTTGTCACTGTAGGCATTAGTAGACCTAACCTATGAAACCGATCACATCTTACGGATGAGCGGTTATACGGTGAAATCAATCAATATTATGCAACGTTTCTCAAACGATTTCTCTCTGTCGGGAATTTTCCCAATATCATTTATCGCTTAAACTGACAAAACGTTTGTCTATTGTGAAACCACACAGTTGAGTTACCGTCTATAAACTCGCTTCAATGAATAATTTGTCAGGGAACATAAGACCTCAGTCACCACAACAAACATACTTGTGACACACACCTTCCAAAACCATAGTCAGAGTTCATGGTAGATATGAATTGTCTCAGTCTATCAACAAACATAAGAAACGGAGCATGTTGACATAGCTGTCGCTAGCAGAGTGTTTGACAACGACAGGCGTGGTCGCGGGAATTGATTAGAAATTCATGGCATGATGAGATATTATTGGTATACAGAAATAGACCCACCCACGTGAACCAGCAATACGCCTCCAGCTACCTGTCAGCACTTTGGCTTCCGTGTTCTCAGAGTGAGTGAGTATGGTTTTACGCCGCTTTTAGCAATATTCCAGCAATATCACGGCGGGGGGCACCAGAAATGGGCTTCACACATTGTACCCATGTCGGGAATCAAACCCGGGTCTTCGGCGTGATGAGCGAACGCTTTAACCACTAGGCTACCCGACCGCCCCCCGTGTTCTCAGATGCCTCTCTCTCACACAGCAAAGAAAGTGTAGGTTTCCGTTATCCGGAAACCTTCCGGATTCCTTCCCACTTTGGATCCGGCCCGGAAACCTTCCGGAAACCTTCCAAATACATTCAGCAACCTTCAAATTTCTTGGTATTTTTCAGATACTTTTTTATGTGTTGCACACTTAAGTGAACAAAATGCACCCCCCAAATTTTGACATTGTTTTTAAGGTTTCCGGAAGGTATCCGGGCCGGATCCAAATTGGGAAGGTATCCGGAAGGTTTCCGGATGACGGAAACTTACACTTTTTTTGCTGTGTCTCGGAGTGCCCTCAGAGGCTCTCCCTTCCTGTCAACTGCCATCTTCCCGAAGCAAGAGAGTTAACTGACTTTAAAAGTGGAAAGTGGACTTTTATAGTCAGTTAACTCACTTGCCTCGGGAAGATGGTCAACTGCAAGTCTTTGAATGTCTCTGTCATCTATGGCTCTCTTATACTATAATTGGAATGTCTGTCGGTATATTTGACCCATCAGGAGAAACGGGACCATATGGTGCTGGGATAATTGTGCTGTGATATCATAAAAAAGACGCTTGGCGTCAGCTTCCATAAACATAACCATGTGCGCGGACTGTACAAAAAAAACGAATTTTTCTCTCGTAAGTTCGTAACGTAATAAAAATAATAATAATCATTTCAAAACATATCAATACATGTCTTCTTTCAATTAATCCGACATTATTTCTAAAAACAACAGTTATTACATAATTAATTTATTGATGGACAATGTTGTAATTGTGTTCCCGCCGTGATATTGATGGATGTTGCTAAAAGCAGCATAAAACCATACTCACTCCCTGTAATTGTATTACATAGTTTCAAATGAGATTCAATAGAAGTTCATAGCATAGTGTTTTGACAATAATCAGTTGTGAGTAAATGTATTACTATCTATTGTAAGCAGTAGTTGTGTCCTTCCATTGAATTTTGTACTGCCGCTCTATTGTGTCCTCCCATTGAATTTTGTACTGCCACTCTATTGTGTACTGCCATTGAATTTTGTACTGCCACTCTATTGTGTCCTTCCATTGAATTTTGTACTGCCACTCTATTGTGTACTGCCATTGAATTTTGTACTGCCACTCTATTGTGTCCTTCCATTGAATTTTGTACTGCCGCTCTATTGTGTACTGCCATTGAATTTTGTACTGCCACTCTATTGTGTACTGCCATTGAATTTTGTACTGCCACTCTATTGTGTCCTTCCATTGAATTTTGTACTGCCACTCTATTGTGTACTGCCATTGAATTTTGTACTGCCACTCTATTGTGTATTGCCATTGAATTTTGTACTGCCTCTCTATTGTGTCCTGCCATTGAATTTTGTACTGCCACTCTATTGTGTATTGCCATTGAATTTTGTACTGCCTCTCTATTGTGTCCTGCCATTGAATTTTGTACTGCCACTCTATTGTGTACTGCCATTGAATTTTGTACTGCCACTCTATTGTGTACTGCCATTGAATTTTGTACTGCCTCTCTATTGTGTCCTTCCATTGAATTTTGTACTGCCACTCTATTGTGTACTGCCATTGAATTTTGTACTGCCACTCTATTGTGTACTGCCATTGAATTTTGTACTGCCACTCTATTGTGTACTGCCATTGAATTTTGTACTGCCTCTCTATTGTGTCCTTCCATTGAATTTTGTACTGCCACTCTATTGTGTACTGCCATTGCATTTTGTACTGCCACTCTATTGCGTACTGCCATTGAATTTTGTACTGTCCCTCTATTGTGTCCTGCCATTGAATTTTGTACTGCAACTCTATTGTGTCCTGCCATTGAATTTTGTACTGTCCCTCTATTGTGTCCTGCCATTGAATTGTGTACTGCCACTCTATTGTGTATTGCCATTGAATTTTGTACTGTCCCTCTGTTGTGTTCTGCCATTGAATTTTGTACTGCCGCTCTATTGTGTCCTTCCATTGAATTTTGTACTGCCACTCTATTGTGTACTGCCATTGAATTTTGTACTGCCACTCTATTGCGTACTGCCATTGAATTTTGTACTGTCCCTCTATTGTGTCCTGCCATTGAATTTTGTACTGCCACTCTATTGTGTCCTGCCATTGAATTTTGTACTGTCCCTCTGTTGTGTCCTGCCATTGAATTTTGTACTGCCACTCTATTGTGTCCTGCCATTGAATTTTGTACTGCCACTCTATTGTGTCCTGCCATTGAATTTTGTACTGCCACTCTATTGTGTATTGCCATTGAATTTTGTACTGCCACTCTATTGTGTCCTGCCATTGAATTTTGTACTGTCCCTCTATTGTGTACTGCCATTGAATTTTGTACTGCCACTCTATTGTGTCCTTCCTTTGAATTTTGTACTGCCACTCTATTGTGTACTGCCATTGAATTTTGTACTGCCACTCTATTGTGTATTGCCATTGAATTTTGTACTGCCTCTCTATTGTGTCCTGCCATTGAATTTTGTACTGCCACTCTATTGTGTATTGCCATTGAATTTTGTACTGCCTCTCTATTGTGTCCTGCCATTGAATTTTGTACTGTCCCTCTGTTGTGTCCTGCCATTGAATTTTGTACTGCCACTCTATTGCGTCCTGCCATTGAATTTTGTACTGCCACTCTATTGTGTCCTGCCATTGAATTTTGTACTGCCACTCTATTGTGTCCTGCCATTGAATTTTGTACTGCCGCTCTATTGTGTCCTGCCATTGAATTTTGTACTGCCACTCTATTGTGTACTGCCATTGAATTCTGTACTGCCACTCTATTGTGTCCTGCCATTGAATTTTGTACTGTCCCTTTATTGTGTACTGCCATTGAATTTTGTACTGTCACTCTATTGTGTACTGCTATTGTAATTGCTGTGCCGTAGTATTTACTGATGTGTAAACTTAGTTATTTTTTATAATACAATTGTTAATTGCGTACTATTTATCACTGATTACTCTGTAAGTAGCTATATTATTGAGGGTTTCGATCAGTTTATGTTTGAGTGTTTCACTATATCGTCGATTGTCTCTAGCAGTTTACGTTTGAGTGAATCCGTCAATAAATATATATATACATATATATATATATATGAACAGACATATATATATATGAACAGACATATATATATATATTTATATATATATATAAATATATATATATATATATATATATATATATATATATATATATACATATATATAATACAAAAGTCCAAAGATGAGCTGTATTATATAATACATACTAATATCTATCTATCTATTTTTATATCCATCCTCCTATCCATCATCTATCTATCTACTCGTATACATCTACTAGTATCTATCTGTCTATGAATATTGGAGTCTCAATTTTCACTCCCCAACTCTCTTATTTTCCATCGCCTCCAGTCGTACACAACATTACTTACCATCACATGGTAATCCTTGCTGCTGCTTGCTTATCACACGTCTTTAAATAAACACCGAAACACCACCCAAATCTTTGTACAAGTTTTAACAAGTGCAATCCAGTGTAGGAAAATATCCACTCAACACCGGGTTGTAGGGAGACATACAAACACAGCAGCACAATGGGAGGAATACAATAGACATATGAAGCCGTGTGTCTTGATTCACGACACAATGGCTGTAGTCGACTTCCTTGTGATCCGATCTATTCATCAACGTACTCCAAAAAATATCCTTTGTAAATATATGACCAACGTGTACATTCACAAGTGACTATCGGGGAGTGTCTACGTCAGAAGAATCAGCGGTAAGCCATCACTCCTCGGAAAGCCACGATAGCTACCCAGCCCATTGCTACATTGTCCTTGAACTTGAACCACTTTTCACTTTCTTGAAACCAAATGATTCACTGTGTGGGAACTCTCATCGAAACGTTCTCTACATAGCCCTGGTTATATCCGCTCATTGAATAACTGCTTGAATACTGCCTCGACTCAAATTAAACAGGAACATAATTCAGTTATGAGTCACCTAGTTAATGGTCAACTAACACAGCACATACGGTCAATTAGCAGTACATATGGTCAAGTACCATAGATCATATGGTCAGTTGAAAGTACAGTACACATGATCAACTACCCCAGCACATATGATCAAATAACACAGCAGTTGTGGTCAATCGAAACAGCTCATATTATCAAGTAACAGATCTGGTCCATCAACACAGCACATATGGTCCATCAACACAGCACATCTGATCAAGTAACATAGCACATATGGTCAACCGACACAGCACATATGGTCAACCAGCACAGCACATCTGATCAAGTAACATAGCACATATGGTCCACCAACACAGCACATCTGATCAAGTAACATAGCACATATGGACAAGCACAGCACATATGGTCAACCAGCACAGCACATCTGATCAAGTAACATAGCACATATGGTCAACCGACACAGCACATATGGTCAACCAGCACAGCACATCTGATCAAGTAACATAGCACATATGGTCCACCAACACAGCACATCTGATCAAGTAACATAGCACATATGGTCAACCAGCACAGCACATCTGATCAAGCAACATAGCACATATGGTCAACCAACACAGCACATCTGATCAAGCAACATAGCACATATGGTCAACCAACACAGCACATCTGATCAAGCAACATAGCACATATGGTCAACCAGCACAGCACATCTGATCAAGCAACATAGCACATATGGTCAACCAACACAGCACATATGGTCAATCAACATAGCACATATGGCCAACCAACACAGCAAATATTGGTCAACCATCATACGATATGTGGCCAACAAAGACAACACACCACAGACAGCATATCACTACTAGAGACTGACGACAAACGGCCCGTTATTATTAGCCTATTGTAGGTGTCAGAATCAATAACCATCTCACAAGCAGGAACCCTTCCGCATAGGTAGTTGTTATTTCTTGCACCGGGGTGAAATCATTAAGACTATTTGACATGGGGGTAATGACGACCACCTGGTCGATCTGAGTCGTGTTTTATTGTGGGTTTCAGATTGAAAGGGCTTAGAATTCATGTTGAACTACCTAGATGTATTGATCTATCGATAATGGACGCACTAATACTAGATGCATGTTCGTTTTGATTCAGGCACGATAATTTCTTCACGGTTGATATTGTCATTATATTTATGGCTATCATATTTACCGCTGTTACCGCTATTATTATTATGATTATGATTATGATTATGATTATTATTATTATTAAACCTTTGCAGTACACACCAAACACTAAGCTATATTTCGAAAGTTCATTGTCAGGTCATGTGCATGTATTTCATTATCGTGATAATAGGTATCATCATCATCATCATCATCATCATCATCATCATCATCATCATCATCGTCGTCGTCACAATCGTCGTCGTCGTCATCGTCGTCATCATCATCATCGTCGTCGTCGTCGTCATCGTCATCGTCATTGTCGTCATCATCATTGATAGAACCCAGCTCCACTCCGGAGACAATAGGATGAGAAGTTCCTCGTTAAATCCTCCCAATACTGAAACCCTGCTGTGATTTCACGACACAGCTCCATGCTACTGGGAGCACTTACAATAGGTGCTGGCAGATTGAACACCTACTGTGTTCGTGACAGTACACACTGCAGCCATCTGCTGTCCACACAATGTAGGTACTATAGCCGCTAGCAGCTGTCCACATTGCAATCAATACTCGCATTGATATGGGTGAGGACACACCATATGCCTTGACACCTACCAAGCAGGAAACAGGGAACAGCTTTCTGTCGCAAACGCCTTTCGTCGACAATGGGCAAACTGACATATGAATTATATTTATAAAAAGCAAATATAAAGAGAAATGAAAAGCGAATCAGAGGAAATTAAGTCGTGTACAGTTTCGTTTTAATATTTATCTACAACTACTACAACTACTACACCTGCTACTGCTACTACTGCTGCTACTGCTGCTACACCTACTACTACTGCTGCTACTACTGCTACTACTGCTGGTACTGCTGCTACACCTACTACTACTGCTGCTACTACTGCTACTACTGCTGCTACTGCTGCTACACCTACTACTACTGCTACTACTACTGCTACTACTGCTGCTACTGCTGCTACACCTACTGCTACTGCTGCTACTACTGCTACTACTTCTGCTGCTACTGCTGCTACACCTACTACTGCTGCTACTGTTACTACTACTACTGCTACTACTGCTACTACTGCTGCTATTGATACTGCTGCTATTGATACTGTTGTTGCTATTGATACAGATACTGTTACAGACACTGCTGCTTCTACTGCTACTGCTACTACTACTACAAATATTAAAAGTACTGCTACTGCTAGTGCTACAACTACTATTACTACTACTGCTACTGTTACAGATACTGTTACTGCTACAGATACTGTTGCTGCTACTACTACTGCTACTTCTACTGCTGCTACTACTATTACTGCTGCTACTACAACTACTGCTGCTACTACTACTGCTACTTACAGGGATGAAAATAGACACAGTGTACAAGGAAAGTTGTATACAGTTTAGTTATAATGGTTATCAACAGTTACTCCAGCCACACCTGTAGTTATGATAAATCTCAACGAAAAAAGCCTCAAAATTAAAAAACAATGAGAGCTGGGCCGCCCGCCGCGGTCGTTAAAACACCAACGTACGTGTTTGTTCTGCCCCTATATAAGGTCAAGGTCGCATCTGTTCGGTGCAGAGTTGCGTCGCGTTGGCGAGCCAGACACATAAGACGATGGAACCGACGCCCGAATTCCTCTAATCAGAGACCATATAATTTATGTTTCTAAGTCTGTCAGCGCCATATCCGTGCGCATGGCTCGCTGACTTGGTCAACTGCGTGTATCGATGCTCATGATATTAATCACTGGATTGTCTGGACCAGACTCGATTATTTACAGAACGCCGTCATATAGCTGGATTATTGCTGAATGTGACGTTAAACAACGAACAAACAAACAAAACTCATACTGCAGTCTTCATTGGCTGCTAGTTAAACAACGGATAAAGTTCAAGCTGCCTAACGTTACCAACAACGCCATTTATGATCCACAGTACCCACAATATCTTCAAACTCTAATTTCACTTCAAAACCCCAGTCTCAGCGTGCTCTGTCGACCAAATGTATTTAATTGCACCTGACACCAAAACAAAATTAGGTGAACGATCGATCTCAGTCGCTTCTCCAACTGTGGAACTCACTACCTCTCTCCATCAGATCTTCCACTTACTCTGGCACCTTCCTGTCTTCAAAGAAGACATTTCTCTACAGAGAAGCCTGGTATATTGCTGAGTGCGACGTTAAACAACAAACCAACCAACCAACCGTGCTCATGTCTTTCACGAACGTTTTACCCGAAAAGATTGATCGATCCAAGAGGACTAGCGAATTATTACAGAAATAAGACATGTGAAGACGGATGCGACATCTCCACCTAAATCTCTAATCGAACAGGGCATATATCGATCTGTAATTAGCGCGTCGGAGACTCAGCTCAGGTGCGCTTAGGTTATTGAATAATGCTAACATGTAAACGCATGGAAATTTACGTGTTTGCCGATAGGAAAAAACAGTGAGGAAGCAGCCATAGCGACAGTCCTTACAGCGTGCTTGATTTTCTCTCAAGTGAGCATGGAGTGGGGTCTCCAGCTGATTCACAAGGATGTCGCAATTTCATATGAAACATCACCAAACAACAGATATAGCCACTTCTCTACAGGACTATATTCCCAGTAATGTAGCAAATTGGCTGCAGCGTTCGCGCACCACATCGGTAACCCTGGTTTGATTCCCTTATGGGTAGAAGGTGCGAAGCCCATTCTTGTCTTACTGTCTTAGATGAAAATCGAAAATCGCTGTGCAGAATTGCAGGATCCGCCATTTCCTGCATCCAATCCAAGGTTCTCCGTAATTATGATCCTAAGTTTGTTAGAACTTTTGGGTTTCACCAAAGTGGCGCATAGCTAAGATCCCTACGTCAATGGTACGCCGTGACGTACGTGACGCACTGTTCAAAGTGGCGCAGAGCTAAGATCCCTGCGTCAATGATACGCCGTAACGTACTATTCAAAGTGGCGCAGAGCTAAGATCCCTGCGTCAATGGTACGCCGTGACGTACCGTTCAAAGTGGCGCTGAGCTAAGATACCTGTGTCAATGGTACGACGTGACGTACGTGACGTACTGTTCAAACTGGAGCAGAGCTAAGATACCTGCGTCAATGGTACGCCGTGACGTACGTGACGTACTTTTCAAAGTGACGCAGAGCTAAGATACCTGCTTCAATGGTACGCCGTGACGTACGTGACATACTGTTCAAATTGGAGCAGAGCTAAGATACCTGCGTCAATGGTACGCCGTGACGTACTGTTCAAAGTGACGCAGAGCAAGATACCTGCGTCAATGGTACGCCGTGACGTACGTGACGTACTGTTCAAAGTGACGCAGTACTAAAATACCTGCGTCAATGGTACGCCGTGACGTATGTGACGTACTGTTCAAAGTGACGCAGAGCTAAGATACCTGCGTCAATGATACGCCGTGACGTACTGTTCAAAGTGACACAGAGCTAAGATACCTCCGTCAATGATACGCCGTGACGTACTGTTCAAAGTGACACAGAGCTAAGATACCTGCGTCAATGGTACGCCGTGACGTACGTGACGTACTGTTCAAAGCAGCGTTAATCCAAACCGACTCACTCACAAACAGCTTACAGAAGTATATATCGAATAGCCACACACGTGCTGCAATCTACAACCTGTCAATCACTCTCTCCACTGCCAAATCGTCTCGGTGGAACAGCTGATTTAAGAGAAGCTGTCGAGTCTACATGAAAGGTCCCGAGACAGCTATTTGGACCCAACTCGCTGTTCCGTAACTTCTTACAACCAGTATATTATTCTGTTTCGTTGCATGGTGGCACTTGACGTGTATTTAACATTAATTCGGACTCTGTAGTTTGAAATATATTGGGATTTACAAATACATATAAAATACTAGGTACCACTGGTGAGTAATTTTCAAAAACAGGGCATCCCATTTCACTGTCGTTCGGAATTTACAGAAATGTGGCTTTAGTGCTATCTCGATTATGAATAATGGATTTTAACTACTGTCATTTCCGTCTTCCCAACACGACCAAGCGTGAGGACTATTACTGGAAATGATATATTGAATTCTTCATGAACCGGGTTGCTGTGGGAGCTGATTGTCGTGATAGCTGATTACTGTGGAAAATATTTTGTGTAAATTCGAAACCGTGAACAGGTACCCTCAAATACAGGACATGTACTCTCTCACTGACCCTCGAAGCCGTGAACAGGTACCCTCAAATGCATGACATGACCTCTCTCACTGACCCTCGAAGCCGTGAACAGGTACCCTCAAATGCATGACATGACCTCTCTCACTGACTCTCGAAGCCGTGAACAGGTACCCTCAAATACATGACATGACCTCTCTCACTGACCCTCGAAGCCGTGAACAGGTACCCTCAAATACATGACATGACCTCTCTCACTGAATGAGTGAATGTTTTTTTTGCGTCTAGTTAATTGTTTGGAGTACAATGTATCGTCTTAACCTCAGCATTGATTCAACCCAACACGTAAGTGTAATTCTTCTGAGACCGCCCATAACAGCAAGGCGAAGGTCGTCCTAACCTCAGTTCACGTTGTCACGCTAATGTCACAGATTCCAGCGTCTCAAATTACATCTGCGGATATGGCGTGTATTGTTAATAATTAACACGTGACGAACATGTTATAGGTCCGTTAATACCACTAACAACTGCTTGAAATATTAATCTGAACGAAATCTAGGGTAAAGTCTTTGACATATGAAAACGTACAAGATTATGGGTGACAATTTCTGGTTTATTGCATATAGTGACGTTTCGGTGTATATTTTTACACCGTTATCAAGCTGGAGTGACAACCAAGTGATGAGAGGTATATATATGCATGACATGTTATGATATGCAGCAGACAGCAACAGGTAATAGATAACAAGTAGCGCACAGATGATTGGATGAAGGCAGATGTACAGGAAGAATAGCATAGAGCACACAGGTAATGAAGCACACAGGTAAAGACGCATACGGGTAATGAAGCCAGATGTACATTAAGAATAACAAATAGCACACAGGTAATGAAGCCAGATGTACATTAAGAATAACAAATAGCACAAAGGTAATGAAACAAGATGTACAGTAAGGATGACAAATAGCACACAGGTAATGAAGCCAGATGTACAGTAAGGATGACAAATAGCACACAGGTAATGAAGCCAGGTGTACAGTAAGAATAACAAATAGCACACAGGTAATGAAACCAGATGTACAGTAAGAATAACAAATAGCACACAGGTAATGAAGCCAGATGTACAGTAAGAATAACAAATAGCACACAGGTAATGAAACCAGATGTACAGTAAGAATAACAAATAGCACACAGGTAATGAAACCAGATGTACAGTAAGGATGACAAATAGCACACAGGTAATGAAGCCAGGTGTACAATAAGGATGACAAATAGCACACAGGTAATGAAGCCAGATGTACAGTAAGAATAACAAATAGCACACAGGTAATGAAACCAGATGTACAGTAAGAATAACAAATAGCACACAGGTAATGACGCCAGATGTACATTAAGAATAACAAATAGCACACAGGTAATGAAGCCAGATGTACAGTAAGGATGACAATAGCACACAGGTAATGAAGCCAGATGTACAGTAAGGATGACAAATAGCACACGGGTAATGAAGCCAGGTGTACAGTAAGGATGACAAATAGCACACAGGTAATGAAGCCAGATGTACAGTAAGGATGACAAATAGCACACAGTAATGAAGCCAGATGTACAGTAAGGATGACAAATAGCACACAGGTAATGAAGCCAGATGTACAGTAAGGATGACAAATAGCACACAGGCAATGAAGCCAGGTGTACAGTAAGGATGACAAATAGCACACAGGTAATGAAGCCAGATGTACATTAAGAATAACAAATAGCACACAGGTAATGAAGCCAGATGTACAGTAAGGATGACAATAGCACACAGGTAATGAAGCCAGATGTACAGTAAGGATGACAAATAGCACACAGGTAATGAAGCCAGATGTACAGTAAGGATGACAGATAGCACACGGGTAATGAAGCCAGGTGTACAGTAAGGATGACAAATAGCACACAGGTAATGAAGCCAGATGTACAGTAAGGATGACAAATAGCACACAGGTAATGAAGCCAGATGTACAGTAAGGATGACAGATAGCACACGGGTAATGAAGCCAGGTGTACAGTAAGGATGACAAATAGCACACAGGTAATGAAGCCAGATGTACAGTAAGGATGACAAATAGCACACAGGTAATGAAGCCACATGTACAGTAAGGATGACAAATAGCACACAGGTAATGAAGCCAGGTGTACAGTAAGGATGACAAATAGCACACAGGTAATGAAGCCAGATGTACAGTAAGGATGACAGATAGCACACGGGTAATGAAGCCAGATGTACAGTAAGGATGACAAATAGCACACAGGTAATGAAGCCAGATGTACAGTAAGGATGACAAATAGCACACAGGTAATGAAGCCAGGTGTACAGTAAGAATAACAAGTAGCACACAGGTAATGAAGCCCGATGTACAGTAAGAATAACAAGTAGCACACAGGTCATGAAGCCAGGTGTACAGTAAGGATGACAAATAGCACACAGGTAATGAAGCCAGATGTACAGTGAGGATGACAAATAGCACACAGGTAATGAAGCCAGGTGTACAGTAAGGATGACAAATAGCACACAGGTAATGAAGCCAGATGTACAGTAAGGATGACAAATAGCACACAGGTAATGAAGCCAGATGTACAGTAAGGATGACAAATAGCACACAGGTAATGAAGCCAGGTGTACAGTAAGGATGACAAATAGCACACAGGCAATGAAGCCAGGTGTACAGTAAGGATGACAAATAGCACACAGGTAATGAAACCAGATGTACAGTAAGGATGACAAATAGCACACAGGTAATGAAGCCAGATGTACAGTGAGGATGACAAATAGCACACAGGTAATGAAGCCAGGTGTACAGTAAGGATGACAAATAGCACACAGGTAATGAAGCCAGGTGTACAGTAAGGATGACAAATAGCACACAGGTAATGAAGCCAGATGTACAGTGAGGATGACAAATAGCACACAGGTAATGACGCCAGATGTACAGTAAGGATGACAAATAGCACACAGGTAATGAAGCCAGGTGTACAGTAAGGATGACAAATAGCACACAGGTAATGACGCCAGATGTACAGTAAGGATGACAAATAGCACACAGGTAATGAAGCCAGGTGTACAGTAAGGATGACAAATAGCACACAGGTAATGAAGCCAGGTGTAGAGTAAGGATGACAAATAGCACACAGGTAATGAAACCAGATGTACAGTAAGGATGACAAATAGCACACAGGTAATGAAGTCAGATGTACAGTAAGGATGACAAATAGCACACAGGTGATGAAGCCAGATGTACAGTAAGGATGACAAATAGCACACAGGTGATGAAGCCAGATGTACAGTAAGGATGACAAATAGCACACAGGTGATGAAGCCAGATGTACAGTAAGGATGACAAATAGCACACAGGTAATGAAGCCAGGTGTACAGTAAGGATGACAAATAGCACACAGGTAATGAAACCAGATGTACAGTAAGGATGACAAATAGCACACAGGTAATGAAACCAGATGTACAGTAAGGATGACAAATAGCACACAGGTAATGAAGCCAGATGTAGAGTAAGGATGACAAATAGCACACAGGTGATGAAGCCAGGTGTACAGTAAGGATGACAAATAGCACACAGGTAATGAAGCCAGGTGTACAGTAAGGATGACAAATAGCACACAGGTCATGAAGCACACGGGTAATGAAGCCAGATGTACAGTAGGATTAAGGATTAAAAGGATTAAACAGTTGTGACAAGCTGATTACAATAGTCTACTGTTTCATTAGAACTTGATAGGCATACGAGATATCAAATGTCAGATTCTATGATCAAGTGTTTGTGACGGAGGATTTCTACAGCTTCTGAGAGGGTTTTTTTTTGTGACGTCCGCCGTCACAAACCTTTTGTAATTGTTATAAATTGAAAAAAAACGTTGTTAATTTTGAATACCATCACTCCCATTCCTGCAAGAGTTTGTAAAAAGAAATCTGTAGCTGGGTAATTTTGTGGGAAAATATATTGGATTAATGAACACTGGGTGAGAAATGAATTTACAACCAAATGACCCGCAACCAACGATGTCAGAAATGTTGTAAATTTGCGCCGAAAGCACATTTACTGATTTTCAAGGATAAGATGTCTAACATTTCTTTACATTTTTCGAAGTTTAGAATCACACAATACTTTTAAAAAATAGAACCATATGGTAATTTGTTTCGAACTACCGGAAACTTGAATTTTTTCGATTGTTTTCCCATGACATATTCTTGGGGTCGCCTCGTGGTTAAAGCGTTCGCTTATGACACCGAAGTCCGCCCACATTGGTACAATATGTGAAGCCCTAATACATATGCCTCCCGCAGTGATATTGCTGGAATATTGCTGAAAGCCTCACTCACTCACTCACTCACTCTTAACCATTCCGTCTACATTATATTGCACATATAACTTTTATTCGCATTAAATTTTATTCGTAAGACTTTAATTCAAACATTAGATCTCATTCATTATTGAATTGCTCTAAATATTTCCAAAACTATTTACGGCCCAACCAACAATATCAAAGACACCGCTTTAACCGTTATATCGATGTGTCTTGAAGGATGCCCCTTCTGTGACAGCGGGATAGGACCCCCCCCCCCCCCCCCCCCCCCACACACACACACACACACACGCCCACACACACACCCCACCCTACCCCCCATCCCACCGCCTATTTTAAAAAATGTAAAACAAAGAATATTTTGGACCAGTTTGGGGCGTACATTTTGGCATTCCAAAATATGTGTGAAAACGTTTCTTTACCATTTGAGCAATATCGAGTAACCCTTTATGCTTATTGAGTTATGGACACGAACAAACAGTTGCCACGAATGCCTCATGACCTTGACATTGATAGCATGACCTCGCTATTGATGCGCTAATTCCGTACATTGGACGACGAATGGCCCTCTGCGTTTTCATTCTCAAACAGAAACTTGATATAGGAGTTGTATTGATCCCCGCGCCATGCTGGTAAGTAATACATACAGTTGAAGAGATTTGCCATGACCCCGAATACAAGAGTAGGTCAGTAACGGGCTTCAACGGGGCCACGGGTGGCCCAGTCGTCTAAGGCGCCGCGATTCGCTGTGCAGAGCTGCGTCCCTTGGGCACACCAGAAACCTATGATTGTAGGTTCGAATCCCGGATCGCCCCAATTATGTTTCTAGGTTTGTCAGCACCATACCCGTGCTCGTGGGTTTCAACGAAGTGGTAAACGTCTGAGACCTGCATCACTTCGGGCTTTCCTCCCACATCAAGCTGACACGCCGTGATATAACTGGAATACTGTTAAAAGCGGCGTTAAACCCAACTCACTCACTCACTCTGACTTCAACGTAGTGAACACAGTGACTAAAACCATCCAGACATTATTCAGCAATGCGATGATGGAGACCGAGGGCTAGGGTCGGGCGTCTAGTTCCTGTCAGGGCTAGACGATGTAATACATGACGTGTGAGTGAGTGAGTGAGTATTGTTTTACGCCGCTTTTAGCAATATTCCAGCAATATCATGGCGGGGGACACCATAAATGGGCTTCACACATTGTACCCATGTCGGGAATCGAACCCGGGTCTTCGGCGTGACGAGCGAACGCTTTAACCACTAGGCTACCAGACCGCCTCCCATGTCGTGTGTGGAACTGAGATATTATATCATAGTAACTAGGTAAATCGTTGACTGTTAGACTAAAATACGTCATACAATTTGACATTGCAGACACAGTTGGTTCTGAATTATTTGAGTGAGTGAGTATAGTTTTACGCCGCTTTTAGCAATATTCAAGCGATATCACGGCGGGGGACCCTAGAAATGGGTTTAAAAAATTGTACCCATGTCGGGAATCGAACCCGGGTCTTCGAAAGCTTTAACCACCAGGCTACCCGACCGCCCCGAATTATTTAAGTATGGTGAGATGAATTGGGATTTAATTAACAATGCGACGTGCATGCACGTTTGTGTGCGTGCGTGCGTGCGTGCGAGGCTGCTTATACTAGTCCGACATAATGCTGATTTATAGTGCTAGCTCACTGAGATACCATGCCACAGTTTAACATGAAAACCCCACTCAGACACAGTATACTGACTCCGAGTCGACCAGTCCTTGTTCTATCCCCTGATGCCGAGAACCAGGCAGGGTAACAACAAGTACCATCTTTTAATGTATTTTGATATGACGCGGCCAGGGGAGAGAACACCGACCTCCCGCTCTCCGGACAGACGCAATATTCACCAGACCACGGTGGATCAGATGGTTACAATGTCTTACTAAGCTGATTTGTCTCGTGATATTTACCTGCTCATGATATCATCCACTGGTTTGTCTCATCCTGATGTTTAACAGTTCTACAGTCGCTAACTTTCTCAATTATTACGAAATGAAAAAAAAAATTGTTATAAAAAATACTATTCTTCACATACCTTCCTACTTTATAAGGACGGTACGTAAGCCCAGTGGTCAAAGCGTTCGCTCGTTACGCCTTGGACCCAGGTTCGAATCCTAAAATGAGTACAATATCTTTTATCTATACTTGGTTCCCCAAGTCGGATAATGCTGGAATTTGTATCACAAGCCCCGGAAAATAACACTCGCTCACCGCCCAATACTCGCTCCCTCACTCTCAACGAAACATGGGTTCTGACAATAGCTAATATTGAATGGCTCGACAAAATTCAGATGGGCGGCACTAATCGATATATCGATATCATTCAAGCATACCTTGCCAGTGAGGCCTATAATTGTTGAGGAGAGGTTTGGGGTGGTGAGAAGTGTTTTAAGTACCTCATAAAGTCGTCGACGTGAAATAAAAATTTGAAATGCAAATGTTCTTTATGGAGACAGTTAACAATGCGAACCTCATTACGCAAGACCACTCAGGGTGGTGATGTTCAGATGAAATCAATCAGCCATTGTCGTTTACATGTCACCTGTCGAGGCTGAGGAATTAAACCTCCTTGTCGTGTTCGATATCAGTCAATCCAACAGTCAATATTGATTTTTAGTTTACAGGTGGAATAGAATAACACAACCGCCATAAAAAGACGACTACGCCAGGTCACGCCATCGTTCTAAAGATATTCATCGAGTGATCATAAAAGGCTGGAAGACACAATTATACCACGTGGCCTAAATAAGCCAAAGTGAAAATTCATTTCTGAACTATTCAGCACTTCTTGATTAAACCTATCATGCGAAAGATACGTTTTATTCGAATTAACATTATTGTGCATTGCCCTCGCCTAGCATCCTCGCCAAGCATCCATGGCCTGACCCAACATGACCGCTTGGATCTAACTTGTGAGGGACGGTCGGGTAGCCTAGTGGTTAAAGCGTTCGTTCGTCACGCCGAAAACCCGGGTTCGATTCCTACATGGGTACAATATGTGAAGCCCATTTCCGGTGTCCCCCGTCGTGATATTGCTTGAATATTGCTAAAAGCGGCGTAAAACCATACTCACTCACTCACTCACTCTAACTTGTGAACAATCCGCAAGCAACGCACCTGTGGCAATCTCAAGTATATCGTCATCGCTATCATAGTCATACGCAGACGCCATGACGTAATGTAAACATCGTCTTAAAAATTGAGATCTCGCGAGATCCGAGTTGTATGCAACTCGCCGCCGTGTGAATGCTGAGTTGTATACAACTTCAGTTCGTGCAACTAGTTGCATGCAACAAATTGTATACAACTAGTTGTACCGTGTGAATGCCCCTTAAGTCAAACAAAACCTACACCCGGTTGTGTAATGGCGGATCCATGGCTACTTTTAGGTAGTTCTGTACAAAATTTTATGTAGTTCTGTACGAATTGTTATGTCTACAGGGAACCACCATGACGAGCCACGACCCTATCACACCCCCCACACCCCCCACCCCCACCCACCCACCCCACTCCCATCCCCCTCCACTCCCCACCCCCAAACCCTCAGATTTTGTAACACCCAAACCAATCGTTGCTTTACTATGCACATAAACATATAATATAATCAGGTGTGCTTCAAATAAGCAAATATGTACATTAGAGATCAGAGAACACTCTATATTAAACACGTGATTTAATAAAGTCAAACAATCTATGATTGTGTAAATAATTTTTTCATCATATCCAACATCTTTATCGTCGTTTGCGATTTGTATTGAATTGACACTCCACGTTAAAAACAAGCACGTTTAACCACTGTGTTATATACACACCTTGGAGATCTGTCTGTCAATATATATATACAGTGTTATAGCGATTCTAAGGAACTGCTTCCACAAAAGACTCCTAAGGCCACGGGACTGTAGGTACATGTTGTGTGAGCCCGGTGGTGATAAAAGCTTATATTTAACAGGAAACAACAGCCGTCTAACCTTCTTTGTCGACGCTGCAACTCGGCGTCTACGTCTCCAAGGGCAACGGTAGTATTGTGTGTTGGAATGACTGTATGTTATGGTTGAGTGTTTCGTGGGACCGCGGTGTCTGTTTGGTAAAGAGACAGAAGGAAATAAACACGTTATTGCAGGACACCTGGCATACAGGTGATATATGTCTGTGGAATTGGTGGATTTAGAAAACACGTGGCTCGACTGCAGGCATGTGTATGTGTGAGATGTGTGCGTGTGTGAGGTGTGAGTGTGTGTGTGAGGTGTGTGTGTATGTGTGTGTGGCGGGATGGGTGGGTGTGTGAGAGGGATGGAGGGTAGCGACAGATGATGGGTGTGGTCGGCAGGTGTGGGTGGGTGAGGGGAGGTGGGTGTATATGTGCGTGTGTGGGTGGGCGTGTGGTGGGGAGGCGGGTGGGTGGGTGTGATGGGCGGGTGGATATGGGTGTGGTCGGCAGGTGCGTGTGTGCAGGTGGTTTAGAGGTGGGGTTGAGTGGGGTGGAAGTATAATAATTTTAACACAGACATAACGAGAGAGGGACGATGGGGAAGGAGGATGATGGGGTTACGGAGTTGGGGAGGGGGGTGGGGTGTGTATATTTTTTTCTACACACAGAGGTCTAGCCCCTTCACTCCCCCAGTAGAGGCCAGCCATCCGAATCTAGCCCCTTCCCCACCCCACCACCAACCCCTACCCCCACCCCCCAATCAGTACATGTCAGTTCTCCGAATCTAGCCACCCCATCCCATGCCCATTACAAGTCAGTCATCGGATCTAGCCCCTTCCCCTCCCAAGTACAGGTCACACTGCCGCCCGAATGCCCCCCTCAGGCGCGGGTCTTCACGGACGGGGTCACCTGATCATCGGATACCATAACGGTAACTGTCTTTAGATCATTATCTACTGTCCATTTGTATTCCAAGCAAAGCAATAGGGTATTCCACCGATGGACAGACACCCCGAGGCTGTATGTAAGGATATCATCTCTGACCGCGATCAGTGCTGTATACCTCTGGCAGACATATCACACCTGTGTGTTGAGCCAACACTAACCAGTTTGTGATAGTGTGAACTTTATGTGACGCAGGACTCACTCACTCACTCACTCACTCACTTATTGCCCCTCCCTCACTCACACACTCAGTCACTCACTCACTCACCCACTCACCGCCCCTCACTCATCGCTCCTCACTCACTCACTCACTCACTCATTGCCCCTCTCTCACTCACTCACTGACTCGCTCACCCAACCACTCACTGACTCACTCACCGCTCCTCACTCATTCACTCACCCACTCACTCACCGCTCTTCACTCACTCTCTCACTCACCGCCCCTCACTCACCGCTCCTCACTCACTGACTCACTCACTGACTCACTCACCGCTCCTCACTCACTCACTCACTGACTCACTCACCGCTCCTCACTCACTCACTCACTGACTCACTCACCGCTCCTCACTCACTCACTCACTGACTCACTCACTGACTCACTCACCGCTCCTCACTCACTCACTCACTGACTCACTCACCGCTCCTCACTCACTCACTGACTCACTCACCGCTCCTCTCTCACCCACTCACTGACTCACTCACCGCTCCTCACTCACTCACTCACTGACTCACTCACCGCTCCTCACTCACCCACTCACTGACTCACTCACCGCTCCTCTCTCACCCACTCACTGACTCACTCACCGCTCCTCACTCACTCACTCACTGACTCACTCACCGCTCCTCACTCACCCACTCACTGACTCACTCACCGCTCCTCTCTCACCCACTCACTGACTCACTCACCGCTCCTCTCTCACTCACTCACTGACTCACTCACCGCTCCTCACTCACTCACTCACTGACTCACTCACCGCTCCTCACTCACCCACTCACTGACTCACTCACCGCTCCTCACTCACTCACTCACAGACTCACTCACCGCTCCTCTCTCACCCACTCACTGACTCACTCACCGCTCCTCACTCACTCACTCACTGACTCACTCACCGCTCCTCACTCACTCACTCACTGACTCACTCACCGCCTCTCTCTCACTCACTCACTCACTCACTCACTCACCGCCTCTCTCTCACTCACTCACTCACTCACTCACCGCCCCTCTCTCACTCACTCACTCATTGCCCCTCCCTCCCTCTCTCACTCGCACACTCACTCACTCACTCACTCACTCACTCATTGCCCCTCCCTCACTCACTCACTCACTCACTCATTGCCCCTCCCTCCCACACTCACTCATTGCCCCTCCCTCACTCGCACACTCACTCATTGCCCCTCCCTCCCTCCCTCACTCGCACACTCACTCACTCACTCACTCATTGCCCCTCCCTCACTCACTCACTCACTCATTGCCCCTCCCTCCCACACTCACTCATTGCCCCTCCCTCACTCGCACACTCTCTCACTCACTCACTCACCGCCCTCACTCACACTCACGCCTCAACAAGGACGCTGACACCAGTAAGAAACGGTTGATCCTATACAGTACTTCCGTTAAGTTTTGATCAATTTTGCCGAAACAGTTAATGAAGCTAATTGACAAAATTAGTACATGTGGGTGGTACGTGGAGTTGACATAAAATATACGGGTGGTGGGGTCATAACTGGCACAGGTGGTACTAAAAAGTAACTTTATGTACCCTTACCAAAATGGATTTGAGTGAGTGAGTTGGGTTTAACGCCGCTTTTTACAGTATTCCAGTGATATCATCTTCTGGGAGGAAAGCCCCAAGTGATGCAGGTCTCAGACATTTACCACTTTGGTGAAACCCACGAGCACGGGTATGGTGCTGACAAACCTAGAAACATAATCATGGCGGACCGGGATTCGAACCCACAATCATAAGTTTCTGGCATGCCCAAGGGACGTAACTCTGCACAGCGAATCGCAGTGCCTTAGACGATTGGACCTAACGGATTTAAAGTCAGGAGGTGTCCATTTCACAATGCGCCTAACTGGTTGCATTATATTGCAAACAAAGACAACTTCTGTCATGGCAGTATTTCAGAATATGCATACTGCTGCATGGAATTAATGATCAGATAAGATGATACTATTCTAAATCTTTTTGAAATGGGATCAGGAAAAGACTCGCGACCCACCATTTTAATTTCTTTCGCATTTCTCGGGAAGGAAAACAACAAATGAATGAAATACCTCCACAAAGGTTACTGCGGCCAATGATTATCAGTTTCAGAGTTGCGTCCCTTGGGCACGCCAGGAACCTATGATTGTGGGTTCGAATCCCGGTTCGCCCCGATTATGCTTCTAGGTTTGTCATGTCGATCACTGGTTTGTTCGTCAAGACAGGTATTTGCTGGTTACAGTGAGTAAGTGAGTGAATGAGTGAGTGAGTGAGTGAGTGAGTGAGTGAGTGAGTGTCCACATCAAGCTGACGGGAAGGATGAGTGAGTGAGTGAGTGATTTTGGTTTTACGCCGCTTTTAGCAATATTCCAGCAATATCACGGCGGGGGACACCAGAAATGGGCTTCACACATTGTACCCATGTCGGAAACGAACCCGGGTCTTCGGCGTGACGAGCGAACGCTTTAACCACTAGGCTACCCGACCGCCCCAGGAAGGATGAGTTGGTTAGTTCAGGTTAAAAGTCGCTTTGAACACACTGAACATCATTCACTCACTCACTCACTCACTCACTCACTCTCTCACCCAATCACTCACTCACTCACTCACTCACTGTAACCTGCAAATACCTGTCTTGACGAACAAACCAGTGATCGAAATGATGAGCATCGATCAACAATCAGCTATATCACAGAACACATCCGTCAATCTTCCTTGGTCGGCTCATTCAAGCATAGGACACATATCTAAACACGTATCCGCCATGGAATCCCCGCGGGGATGATTGCCAACAAGACTCACCGCTGTCATGGATGTGATCACGACGACAATCAATAGAGCTTATGGAAGCTATGATCCGCTTACACCGATACCACAGACATGTTGTGATGAATAACCTCGATAAGGGCCGAGCAGATTAATTATCCAGCCATGTTGATGGATGAGCGATTTTAAAGAACTACAGTTTATAGCGTCAATACTGGCGTGATAGGTACTCTAGATAAGGGCTAGTTTGTACTTGCATGAAGCCCAGATTATGTATAGTATATGCATGAGCATGTTGTAATGTCATGTGACATCTGTACTTCATGATGTAATGCTTTCCGCAAAACAAATCATGGAAACAATATATTGTCTATCTACAGTGAGGTGCTGTGACGTCAGAGAGTTAATTCAACGTCTCTCGAGACGTGACGTCAGAATGAATTTAAATCATAAAGCAAATAAACAAATGACCAAACGTGACAGAAGGAACCTTATAGGTAAAAAAACAAATTTTGATTTTCCATAATATTTTAAATCTGTAGTATTTTCGGAACACAAAAATGCAATTTACAATCTTCAATTGATATTCATTACAGAGATATAGAGAATCTCACCCGAGTGTCTTTTTCATTGCAGGGCTATCTACAATGTAGATCATGATCATGATCTCACCCAAGCGATATCTCCGGGGGGAGCCAGTTTTTGATGATAAACATAACATCACACTCCACTGAAGTAAATTGACGTCAAACGTGGGGCGGTCGGGTAGCCTAGTGGTTAAAGCGTTCGCTAGTCACGCCGAACACCCGGGTTCGATTCCCGACGTGGGTACAATGTGTGAAGCCCATTTCTGGTGTTCCCCGCCGTGATATAGCTGGAATATTGCTAAAAGTGGCGTAAAACCGTACTCACTGACGTCAAACGTCTTAATATCAGGACCAAGGTAGCGTGGGTTTGATTTGGCCAGATTCTATTATCTCCAGGTCATCTGAAGCTGCTTTATAGTTGACTGCGGCTATTAACAACATTCACTCACTGAGAAGTTTAGTTTGGCCTTTAGCCGTTCGTTATGAACGTGACCGTTGTTGTCTAGCCGGTAGAGCGGACGCGTCATACCAAAAGACGTTAAAATATGGTACTTGTTGTTACCCTGCCCGGAGCTCGGCATTAAGGGGCTAAAACTAGGACTGGTCGTCTGGTAAGTATACTGTGTCTGAGTGGGGTATTTATGTTAAACTGCGGCATGGTATCTCAGTGAACTAGCACTATAAACCCGACACTAGTCCAGACTAGAACAAACAGCCCCCCACACACGGGTACGGTCGGGTAGCATACTGGTTAAGGCGTTCGCTCGTCACGCCGAAAACCCGGGTTCGATTCCCGACATGGGTACAATGTGTGAAGCCCATTTCTTGTGTCCCCCGCCTTGATATAGCTTGAATATTGCTAAAAGCGGCGTAAAATCAAACTCATTCACACATTGTACCCATGTCGGGAATCGAACCCGGGTCTTCGGTGTGACGAGCGAACGCTTTAACCACTAGGCTACCCGACCGCCCCGCATTCATCTTGAACGCCACGTTATGCCCCATTTAGCCACATCTCACCACCTTATCCGATGACTTCAGCTCAGCGTCCAACCCTCAATACCCCAGACTTCAAGCTTCACTTATATAGAGAACTATTAACACTGAAAACCTCTGCTTGTTTCAGAATGTCCAGATGCTTCTAGCAATAGATTAAGTGAGTGAGTGAGTTGGATTAAAAGAATATCTGAAGAGTATTTCAGTCATTTCACGGTTTGTCAGCTTAATACGGAAGTACAGGTATGTTGACAAACCTAAACTATAATCATTGGAACCCACGAAGATCGGCTCCTGGAACAACTAAGGGACGATACTCTGCACAAAGCTACCGCGCCGAGAGCAAAACTGGCTCAGTGAACGATCACTGATTCACTTCAATGAAATTCAACTTAACCAATCAAGCGTGTTATTACGAATCTGGCTTTGAATGCCTTTTACAAACAGCCCATATTTGCGTGAGAGTTTGTGGATGTCTTTGGCGTCGCTATGGTGTTGTTATGCAAAATCTTTCAATCGCATCTTTGTAGTATTTACGATAGCAACCAAACAAGGGATCAACCCTGACTAGTAATATCGACAGTATGTAATTTGTAGTATTATTATAATTATACGTACATGTGACACAGACAGATTAGGGCGTGACGTGTATCTACTTTGGGGGAAATATTTTTATGAGATTGAATGAAACAAGTTTAATTTGGGTTACTTCAACCTTAGAGGAAATATCAAATTTAAAGTAACTGAACAAAATTGAAATATTAACATACAAATTTTTAAATTACAAGCCATGGTGATAAAACTGTGATCTAGTTTGTATTCTTTAAATTACAAGTTATGAACTAATTAAAAATCAGATATTTCGAACATCAATCGAAAATCTGACGATGAGGTTTTACCCTATATGTTATTTATATCTTTGAAAATATGTACCAAAACCAACTTTGATCAAGACTTGCTCCTGGTAATAGACTAGAATGCTCACTTAAAATCTCTCGGACAGTCTTTGGGACTCACTGTAGGCCAAAGTTTTGGTTCCTAATAAGTTCGAAACACACAAGTGTTGCAACGAATAAAGTCGAATTCTCATTTACTCCTCGTTTTAAAGAATGCAGATCTTTCAGACAACACAGGCTTAGTATACCTGTCACTCTGGACAAGACTGAAATGCAAATGTAAGCAACGTCATTAAATCAACGTCATTTAATAACTAGCCTCGATTATATGACGAAAGAGCTTCCAAAATAATAATTATCATATGTATGGATCACTGAAAATGTAATAAGTAATATTAAAGTCTCAGTTTGATAGTTGCCTATTAAAGATATCCAACAAAAGGTACCTCTGTATTTAATCTCCCTAATAATATTTGTGGATATCGGAGTCATAGTCGCCATGTGTTGCTGTAGAAAAAGATCCACTAAGATACAGATGATAAGGGTGTGAATATATTAATAACATAAATAATTAATTAAGAATTACATTAATAGAATATTCTAGAAATTCAGACTTAACTGAGAATCTCGCAGATTATGACCACTGACAACTTATGTACAGTAAACTACGGATATAACGAACTCAAAGGGACTACTAATTTTAGTTCGTTATAACCGTAATTCGTTATAAGCATATATACAGCATAACTACAGCATATAGTCGGGACTAAAAGGTTAGTTCATTATATCCGTTAGTTCGTTATAAGCGTGTTCGTTATAACCGTAGTTTACTGTAATATTGTTTGAATGTCTATGTGATTAAATACACCTGATAATAATTAACTGTATCTAGACATTTTATTTATTATTTCATTTCATATACATTTCCAGATATATCTACAGTAAACTACGTTTATAACGAACACGCTTATAACGAAGTGACTGATATCACGAACTGTTGTTTTTGGTCCTAGCCATTTGCGATAAGCTTTTTTTGAAACGCTTATAACGAACTATGGATATTACGAACACAATTACTGGCCCCTTTGTGCGCCACTCCCTTGTGTACATACATACACAGATTCCACCTCCCACCGATACACTGATGTTAAGATAATCAGTTGAAATGGTAGTCCAATAACTACTCCCATTTGAATGGAATACATTAAACTACGTTTATAACGAACACGCTTATAACGAACAGGTGGATATAACGAACTGTTTTTTGTCCTGTCCATTTGCTGTATATATGCTATATCTATGCTCATAACAAACTACGGTTATAACGAACAAGAATTAATGGTCCCTTTGAGTTCGTTATAACCGTAGTTTACTGTTTCTCACATTTTACACAATGGGATAAACACGGGATACGATTAGAAAATGCTGTTTATATACTCACCTTACCAAGCACAAGACAATACATGTATTCACAATAGGTTATTATCTGAGAGATTCATTGTTATATCAAAATTAATGCCCTACTAGAATATCCTATTAATATTTTTCATTATTAAATGTTCACACTGCAAATAAATATTAATAGTTAGTCAAAACTAGCTGTTATTTCCCGTTTTCACTTTAAATAATATATAATGTTTTTATTTCAAATCATGACTACAGTATAGAAATGATTCGAAGTAAAAAGCCCATACACACTAGAAGACAAGGTGCTACTTATCACGACACACATCGCGCTACAATCACCAAGCCGTGACGACAACCTACCTGGTAACGCTCTGTCCTCACGTGCTGACGAACAGATCGCACAATTCCTGGAATCGATCACAACTGAACTATCCCAACGAAATATCCACAGACACTTAGTATCTTGCTCCTGTGTCTTCGAAAACGGTGACTCCTGATCGTAGAGGAAAGTCCCGGCTTATCCTATGTTAATCCAGGGCAAAGAAGTCTCCAGGCAAACAGTCGCCCTGTCGCAGCCTGTTCGGTGTTTTGTGGACAACGCGATACTGGTTGAACGAGTTTCTGCTCTGCGTGGAATGTTGGCGGGATATATTCTCTCATTATCCAGCCGTGGTATTGTTTAGCGACCGGGTGGATAAAACCAACAGCGTGAATTGCGATCAATTGCTTTTGCGTTGTGATTGTGTTTGAGGAAGGAAGGGTAGGATTAGGTCGGGAATGGTGATCTGCCTTAAAGGATTATTTAGCAGAAATTCTGCGTCGCGTCAGAACAGAACTTCATTGCGCTCAGGCCGAGATCCTCGGCATATGTGGTACAAAATGACAGCAATAGTAATAAAAATAAGTAATAAAATTTATGTTTTCAATTTTATGTTTTGTTTGTTTGTTGTTAACGCACTCTGTAATGTCCCAGCTATATGACGGAGGTGAGTAAATAATACAGTATGGACAGGCAATCAAGTGACTGACATCATGAGCATCGATCCGACAGTTAGGATGAGATTGTATGCACGAAGTCAGCAAGCCTGACAACCCGATCGTTCCAGTTAACTCTAACAAGCTTTCTTTCTTTGGACCAGTTCTAGCCCCGAATCATCACATTTTTCAAATATACTAAAACGTGTAGTGAGTGAGTATGGTTTTACGCCGCTTTTAGCAATACTCCAGCAATATCACGGCGGGGGACACCAGAAATGTGTTTATTTATACGTGTACTAGAATTGAGGGGTTATATAGTATTGACTTCAAAATGTTATTTTAGCATATTTCAAAGAAACACAGTATGTTTAAGACATATAAGATATATTTGAAAGTATTCATATTTTATGCCAAGTCTAAAATTTAGAAAAAATATACATGTATATGTATACATTATACCAGTGGGCATATTTGTGTCTGTTTTGATCAAAATACGAACTCTGTCTGTTAACCTTACAGTTCATGCTTCTGTTTATAACAAGCCTGCATCACCGGAATGTTTGTGTTAAATACAATTTTCAATATACAACACTGAGTGAGTCGCTATATGTAATATCTAAGCAGTTAAACTGCTCCAGAAATAGGATTCAGACACTGTACCTATGTAGGGAATCGAACCCGGGCCTCCGGTTTGGCGGCGGTGTGTTTTAGCCAATCGGCTCTGTTGCTAGCCATTTCTCATGCATTTGAAGAGATCAAGTTTCACATTCCCCCATTGTGCATTTGACCATGGCAGCTATTGACAACGCCTACAGGCGAGTTATACAGCGTGTCTCGGGTCTCCAATACCGTTGAATAACAGTTTATAGTGACCTTTGACACATCTGTTACGGTCGACTGATCAAGAGCCTTCAGGCTACGCTGACTGCTGTCTGTTGGTATGTCTTCGTGTCTGCTGGTATTACTTCGTGTCTGCTGGTATGACTTTGTGTCTGCTGGTATGACTTCGTGTCTGTTGGTATGACTTCGTGTCTGCTGGTATTACTTCGTGTCTACTGGTATGACTTTGTGTCTGCTGGTATGACTTCATGTCTGCTGGTATGACTTTGTGTCTGCTGGTATGACTTCGTGTCTGTTGGTATGACTTCGTGTCTGCTGGTATTACTTCGTGTCTACTGGTATGACTTCGTGTTTGCTGGTATGACTTCGTGTCTACTGGTATGACTTCGTGTCTGTTGGTATGACTTCGTGTCTGCTGGTATGACTTCGTGTCTATTGATATGACTTCGTGTATACTGGTATGACTTCGTGTCTACTGATATGACTTCGTGTCTACTGGTATTACTTCGTGTCTATTGGTATGACTTCGTGTCTGCTGGTATTACTTCGTGTCTACTGGTATGACTTCGTGTCTACTTGTATGACTTCGTGTCTACTGGTAAAATTGCGCAGCAACATTCTTAAAATTATGACGCCTCTGCACTTTTACTTATTTACGTGACGTCATAACATTATGACGTCATCAATGGAATAACGCTAACATTGCGGAAAATACAGACTTAAACTAGTATATACAGAAACTCTCTACCGAGTGTCTTCTGATATCAAATATGTCAAGACGACAAAAATCCGACTCTTGCCGAGGATATTTTTACTTTTACCAGCGAGTCTTGATCTATGTGAGCTTGGAAGACCAATTGTGAGATTCTATTTATCATCCGAACTAATTTTGTCAAACTTTTCAGTTTATAAACGGCGGAAATCAGTGTATTGAATGTAAACAGAACAGCTGACTAACTTCAGTGGCGTCCTTTTTATTGTGACGTCATGGTATCACAATGACATCACAATGACATCACAATGGTCTGCAAAGAATAGTGATGTAATTTCTTTGAAGCCACTCCAAGGTGACATCACGTGATCTCACTCAAGCCACATATCCTGTGGAATTCATTTTTGGATAATAAATCAGTTTATTCACAAAAAGCACACTAACCTTAGGATGTTATGAAATGTTCCTTTATATAAACGTTTAATCAACACCAGGTTGACACATTTTGTATAATTTAATGTTAAGAATAAAACATATATATTTACCTGCCTATATGCCTCTATATAGTAAAACGGGGCGGTCGGGTAGCCTAGTGGTTTAAGCGTTCGCTCGTCACGTCGAAGACCCGGGTTCGATTCCCGACATGGGTACAATGTGTGAAGCCCATTTCTGGTGTCCCCCGCCGTGATATTGCTGAAATATTGCTAAAAGCGGCGTAAAACCATACTCACTCACTCACTATAGTAAAATGTTAAGTGTAAAGAAATGCACCTCTTTTATGCAATTGAGTTACAAAATTAAATCATTTGTATTTGGACAAAACCTTTCTCAGGATGAGTTAGATACTAAGAACACCGTCCAGTGGGCTTGCTTT
Source organism: Haliotis rufescens (assembly GCF_023055435.1). NCBI lineage: Eukaryota > Metazoa > Mollusca > Gastropoda > Lepetellida > Haliotidae > Haliotis > Haliotis rufescens. The sequence continues at coordinate 4,177,391 of NW_025964046.1, forward strand.
AGTTAATGGGTGATGGCATATATACATGAAAACAAAACCAATCTAGATACATATACAAAAGCAAGTCTAGCCAGCTCTACCTAGCTCTATTCCAATCCACATCAAGGAAAGTACTTGTTTTAATTTTAGAGGAGTGAAGTGAATAGTGTAATATAAGATTTTATAGACTCTATGTTAATCTATGCACTCACCAGGAAATCAGGGGTAACACGATGAGCAAGCTATTTAACACTTTACCTATCTACACCTTACATACATGATATTGCGTGGATCGTTGCTCATGATGTCAATCACTGGATTGTCTGGTCCAGACTCGATTATTTTACAGACCGCCGTCATATAGCTGGAATACTGTTGAGTGCGGCGTTAAACAACAAACAAACAAACAAACAAAACATACATGATAGAACTTTCTGTAAGTCCAGGGGCCACGGGTGGCCCAGTCGTCTAAGGCGCCGCGATTCGCTGTGCAGAGTTGCGTCCCTTGGGCACGCTAGAAACCTATGATCGTGGGTTCGAATCCCGGTTCGCCCCGATTATGTTTCTAGGTTTGTCAGCACCATACGCGGGCTCGTGGGTTTCACCGAAGTGGTAAACGTCTGAGACCTGCATCACTTCGGGCTTTTCTCCCACATTAAGCTGACACGCCGCGATATAACTTGAATATTGTTAAAAGCGGCGTTAAACCAAACTCACTTGAAGTGCATTTACAAATTTTGTATGATGAACACGGGAGATAGTTCTATGGATATACTTTGTTTATATTCTTTATTCCTTGATTGATAACGGTGTAAATATTTACCCAAAACGTCTAGTTCATTGGAACAAAGAAGTTGGATATCCATAGAATTATCTCCCTTGTTCATAATGGAGTTTGCGAGTTAGTTCTCAAAGGGGCCACCAGGGTTTATCTACACCACTGTAATTGATTCATTATTTTCAAAACTATTCTTTATAAAGACTTAGTGTGGAGGGCGTATGTACTTTGAAAATAAACACATAATTATCTTTGTCAAGAGAAGATTACAGAACAATGTTTTAGCGCATGGTTATTAAGTAATAACGACAAGCAGCTTGTTTGGGAGATTTACTTAGCCAGCCTGGGAGAAGGATTAAGCTAAGTTAATATTTTCGTTAGGTAAGCTGGTGGGTTTTGTAGGCTGAACATTGTTTGTGTTATAGCTTATATGTTAGTCATACCTAGATCGCTTTGGTGTGGCCGACACACCTTATTTGTAGATACCAGTTGGTTGTGGGAATTGACACAGGTAATACAGGGTTAATTACTAGTGGTGTCAGTCTCCGTTATTTGCCGTGCAGATTTGACCACACACACACACACACAAATACACACATGCACACATATATATACACACACACACACACACACACACACACACACACACACGCACACACACACACATGCACACATACACACACGCACACACACACATGCACACATACTCACACGCACGCACACACGCAGACATACACACATATACAAACACACACATACACATACTAGCGCACACACACATATATATACACACACATACGCACAAACATACGCACAAACATACACATTATACACGAACACACACAAGCACACAAAAACAGACATACACTCTTAAAAAAACCCGCACAGGTAGTATGGAGTTCATTGAACCTGACTACACCAAAAAAATCCGGCATATAAATTGGATATATGTTATTGAAAAATGTTGGTGGCCTGATATTCGGCAAACGGTGCGTCAAAACGCAGCCATTGTCGATTTGCAATGTCTTAAACGGCATTATAGCTAAAATGGATAGAATTATCATTAACCGCCCGCACGTTATCAGAAATGAGCGGGCCACTGTAACTTGATAATGCCCTCATAATGCTTGACGACGGGCCATTATCAAGCCCGTTGTGAGGTGACGTCATAAGGTAGAGAAAGTGACGTCACGTATTATAGTGACGTCATCTGGTTTGTTCTATGACGTTTCCATGTTTGTAAAATGGGGTCAGTGACATTCGTGTTGATTGCAAAATTTTTAAAAACCGATGTTGTTGTTTCTTTTTATTTGATAACAAATTCCATCCATTTTAGCTATAATAACGATAACGCCATTTTTCAGGGCATTATCATATGCAGAAGCCCTCGGTCTTTTCAACTGCCCTCCTTCGTCGGGCAGTTAATGAAAAACCTCGGGCTTCTGCAAATGATAATGCCTTGAAAAATAGCGTTATCCTTATATTGTTTTCACACTTGTTCAAAAATGTCATGGAGGAAAACTTTAAAGCAAAATGCACGTGCAAGTTATGGCATTCGTAACTCGTGGTAGTGGCTTTAAAAAGGCAAGCATAAGCCAATAATTTGTCAGACATTCAATTGTCAACATTTTTCAAGTTCGAAAATGCCGAGACTCAGCGCTGCCGATCGGGACATCGCCATAGGACGTATCCAAAGAGGGGAATCGCAGTCTTCTGTTGCACGCCACTTCAACGTCCACCACAGCACCATTTGCCGCCTTTGGGACCGATACACACAGTTCAATTCCACTGCAGACCGTCCGAGAACCGGCCGACCAAGAGTTACCACCCCTGCACAGAATCGCTACATTCGACGGTTCCAACTACGTCATCGCAATGCCACAGCTACGGAGACTGCGGGACGCATCCCTGGTTTGAGGAGGATAGCGGACCAGACTATCAGGAACTATCTTCGCGAGGCTGGAATCCGACCCAAAATACCAGCTTTCGTCCCTGTTTTGCAACAGATCCATCGACAGCGACGCTTGCGTTGGTGCCATACCTTACAACCTTGGAATTTGAGAAACTGGAGACGAGTGTGGTTTAGTGATGAATCACGATTTCTTCTTCACCGGCGAGATGGACAACAACGTGTTTATCGTTGACGAAATGAGCGTTTTGACCCACATTGTGTACGTGAATTCGACAATCTCGGTGGCAGTAGTGTCGTGGTGTAGGGGGCTATATCCTACACCACAACATTTGACTTGGTTGTGGTTCAGAGAAATTTAACAGCAAATGAAGAGCTTAGCCATAAGGGCAAATACCATGTGGACTTCCTTTTGAGAAAAGTGATGAAAACCATAACGATATGCATGCTAATGAACATTTTATATTCACCGATAAATTCCTAAACTTTAACGCATTCTGACAGCAGAGCTATAAATGTTGTTACAAAAGAATTCACAAAAGGACATAAACTTACGTTTTTTTAATTTGTGTAAGGGTGAAAAGGGCCAATGTCTGTATTTTGGCCCTTTTTTACCCATAGCATTTGCATGGGATTTAACATGTAAGGTTTATAAACTACTACTCAAAGTACTTCATAGTATTGAAGCACTTTTAAATGATTGAAACTAATGCTTACTTTGTTGAAATAGTTGAAACATAATAATGTGTCCAAACTTTCAAAATCTTTTGGACTACCAGTCTCAACCACACACTGAGAGAGCTAAATGAGAGCTTAAAGGGCCAAAATCGAGCAAAGTGACTGTGGCCCTTTTAGCAGCTGTTTTTTTGTGTGTGTTTTTTAACTATTTATGAAAAAAATACAATAATTTTTCTACAGGTAGATAAGGACACATAGATGTTATTTATGCAATATTATGCAAAAAAGGCCAAAGTTCTCTTCAAATTCTTCACCCTCAACTTCTTCCAATCATAGCCCGCCTGAGGGAGCTGTTTCAACAGGACAACGCTCCAGCGCACTCAGCTCGTGTCACGGTAGACTACCTTCATAATGCCAACATCAACGTCCTGCCCTGGCCGTCGAGATCTCCAGATCTCAACCTAATCGAACACCTCTGGGATGAACTCGATCGACTCCCACAACTTGTCAACTCGTTACAAGCAGAATGGCGCAGAAATCCGCGGGATACAATTCGTACACTTATCCAGTCAGTGCCGAGGAGATGCAGAGCCGTGACCGCTACTCGGGGCGGTCACACAGGATACTGAGTTCAGCGCAACGTTGTGGCCTTATGTGACATGACAATGAACAGTTTTCAATGCCTCTGTATAACGACAACATGTGCACGTGCAAATCCAAGATTTCATGTTTGTATCTACGATATTATATTAAATTATATTAAATTATATATCGATTTATATTAGGTACAATAAATATACTAAAAATCCACCTGTGCGTTTCTTTTTTTGAGGAGTGTACATACACACACATACACACACATACTTTAGCCTACACTCACTCACTCACTCACTCACTCACTCACTAACTCACATCCGACCTCCGACTTCAGTTGTCTTGGCATCCAATGTAAGAACTCTTGAGTAATATCAGTGTCCACATCTGGTAAAGGAAATTAGACTGGGACTTTCACATACAGTACGGGGCGGTCGGGTAGCCTAGTGGTTAAAGCGCTCACTCGTCACGCCGAAGACCCGGGTTCGATTCCCGACATGGGTACAATGTGTGAAGCCAGTTTCTGGTGTCCCCCGCCGTGATATTGCTGGAATATTGCTAAAAGCGGCGTAAAACCCAACTCACTCACATACAGTCCTTAGCATGCGACCACACAAGCCCAGGGCTAAATATCATAGTGATTCGTCAATCTTTGCAAGAAAAACAAGACGAAAACTAAATTTCAACATTGAACTATTGGCATCCCCAGATAAACATATCATGGCATCCTACCACCGCAGCATCTGGACCACCACATAGTAAGGCATCCGGCGTACCAAAAGGGTGTGCTGATACATGGCTGTATTTCAAGCTTTCACGATATATTTAAAGTACGATATCATCATATGATTATTCTTTATCACACAACAGACCGCCTCCGTAGTCTTGTGGTAGAGCTTCCACCCGGAGCAGAAACAGAAGGTAGGAATATAATTGAATATTGAAAGGGATGATTCAAGTACATGTGGTTATATCAAGCATGTTATTCCTGTCAATTCTGACAGCCTCCGTGGTCTTGTGGTAGAGCGTCCGCCCGGAGAGCGGAAGGTCCGGGGTTCGATCCCCGGCCGCGTCATGCCAAAAGATGTTATAAGATGGTACTTGTAGTTACCCTGTCTGGCGCTCGGCATTAAGGGCTAAAACAAGGACTGGTCGGCTCGGAGTCAGTATACTGTGTTTGAGTGGGGTATTCATGTTAAACTGCGGCATGGTATCTCAGTGAGCAAGCACTATAAATCGGCATCAGTCCGAACTAGTACAAGCAGCCACACACACACGTGCATGCACGTCAATATATAAGTGCAATAATCTTGGACGCGACGTTAAACCCCATTTTACCTCGCCTCACCTTATCACACAACATCATGATATACCTTACATATGACGACCTCGTGCTACACGACATTACAACACTTTTGTACTATTTTCCTACCATGCTGAATATCAAATACTAACCCCGATAGCATCAGCATCAACATCGAATGGATTCGGGAAGGAGGACGCACACGACAGTGCCATATGATACAAAGTGACACATTGCAGCAACACCACACTTTGACATTGTCTCGCGTTCAATAATATTATGGTATTTCACCCAAAAAGCGACAATGCAACATCAGAACACTTTTCAAGGTTAAAATGCGCTTCTCGCCAAATCTATGTTTAAAAACGCCTCAAATATATGCCATATTCACTGTTCAGTGTATCGTGTTAGGCCTTAGGCTGACACGAGTTGTCTCCCTTGTCAAAGCAAGACTCGTCCCATTCCTCGGTTTTAAGACATAGGTGCATAAATTGGATGTTTGATTGATCTCCAACCAGAAACAAGCATATTCGTGTCCAAATAATTCCGAAGTGTCGAATGACCTGTCTATCATACACGTAAGTGGTGTACCTCCATTGCAAGAGTCACTGAATCAATGTATATGTGAGTGAGTGAGTGAGTGAGTGAGTTGGGTTTAACGCCGCTTTTAACAGTATACCAGTTATATCACGGCGTGTCAGCTTAATGTGGGAGGAAAGCCCGAAGTGATGCAGGTCTTCGACATTTACCACTTCGGTGAAACCCACGAGGTATGGTGCTGACAAACCTAGAAACATAATCGGGGCGAACCGGGATTCGAACCCACAATCATAGGTTTCTGGCGTGCCCAAGAGACGCAACTCTGCACAGCGAATCGCGGCGCCTTAGACGACTGGGCCACCAGTGCCCCCTTAATGTATATGTGAAACTTCACTTTACACCAAAGTGTCCGTTATCAGAAGGTTTGAGTTTGGGGAGGGGTACAGAAACGTGTGGCCAATGTAACCTACATAGCGTTCAAAGCAGCTTTCAACCAAGTCTAGCGGTAGGGAGAGCATCACCCATACATACACTCGGTGGCGGTCTGTAAGATAAACGTGTCTTGACCAGACAATCCAGTGATTGACATCATGAGCATCTCAACGCATATGGTACAAGATGACATAATTCAATCACGCCTGTGAGCCTGACCACCCGATCCCGTTAGTCGCCTCTTACGACAAGCAAGGGTTGTTAAGTATCAATTCTAACTGGATATAAACGGATTATGTATTTGTTAGAAAACGTAATAAGATACATCATTTTCAAAACAAGAATAAACGAAATAACAACAATTTTATCCTAATATGATTAATATCTTCATTTTATTTAAAACACTCTAGGGCTCTGGGTGCAGACTGAAATCCAAAATCACAATTTACGTACAGAGGTGACCCGTGGATCCACACAAAGGATGAATGAGTGAGTATTGTTTTACGCCGCTTCTCGCAATATTCCAACATATTTTCGGCGGGGCACAACAGAAATTGGCGTCACACATTGTCCCAATGTGGGAATCGAACCCGGGCCTTCGTCGTGGCTCCGATCTAGGGAAGCAAGCAGATATTCATGAAGTATGTAAATGGCAGCGTTTGCATGCTGCTGTAATCAGTAGTGTTGTCTTCATCCAAGTGGAGAGCATCTACAAACCTACCACAGTAACTTCCAATGTAAATAGTTCTGTTGTAGAACACCACGTTGGAAGCTACATAACTCAACTCGTACATCTCTGTGGCCTCACTATCTCCAGGCGACATTTTCATCACACTTGTGAAGTTATTAAAATACACAGCGCTGGCTATTGGATCCCAGCTGGCCGAGTACATATAATCTCCTCTGAAGACAACCTGAATGCGTTGCCCTTCATAGTTCATAGACACGAGACGAGTGGTGCAAGCCACATAGATCACTGCGCTCTGTGCATCAACTGCGACACTGTAGGGCAGCCATTCCACTCTCGCAATATTCCGGAAGTGGCGGCCATTGGTTGACATCCGGCTCACAGTCACGTTGGGCCTGCGTGTACTGAGAAATACGAGTTGTCTCCCCTCGTCTACTCCCATCCCGTTAACTACAACACCAGTTTTAACGCTTCTCGTATCCTTTGTGTCTAACTGATAGGATGATATTCTTGCCGGGGAGTGTGTAGCCAGTAGGACCTGTCTTAGCTGGGAGACATAAGCTATACTCCAAACACCTTTCAAGTCAATAGACGAGAAGTTCTGAAATGAGTTACTGTCAAGCTGGATTTCCTTTGCTGGTGTCTTCCTGATTCTGTGTGGCACGACAAGCAAGCGAGACCTCTCCTCCTGTGCGAACGTTGCAGAAGGTGTTGTAAGTTCGACGTGGGACGACGGGTTGGCCAACGATGTCTTATCACCGTCTTCATCATTCCTGTCTTCTCTCATCCCACAACTTTTATTCATCTTCATCAACTCCTGTCTGAGCTCAGAGTTCATCACCATTGCACGACAAAGGGCGTTTGATGTCGTGTTTAGCTTTATCTCTAGACCTTGGAATCTGTTGTTAAACTCTTCGCGAAGTTTTATCAGATTGTTTCTGGAAGTGTCCCGTTCTTCTTTCAATGACAACTCCAACGAATTAAATCTATTATCCATGTTCTCTTTCATAAGATGAAGCTCCCCATCCATCCTTTTCAGTTGTTCTGTGGAGGATGTAACGGCGGCGTCTCCCCATGCAGCAGTGTCACCAAAACACCACACAAGACCACAAATAGCTACAACGTGTAACCCCATTGTTTACGAAGCAAGATAGACTTGTAAGCTGGCCATGTTAACAGTCGGAACTCTCGCTCAATGTGTTGGCAAGTTTCGAAGTCTAAATGAAACAACGCTGTCGGGGTGACTGTTTTAGGTCAGCTGATTGTGAAATGAGACAGCTGACCTCCACTGTTAAATGTCAAAGACAAACGTTCAGGGCCCCGTTCAACAAGGCGATCGTAGAGCTATGACTGCCGTAAGTCTATGCTTAAGAATGGGAGTTACGATCATCTTAGCGCGACGTTCGCTTTGTGGAACGGGGCCCGGGACAGATGACGTCACAGGAAAACAGATTCGGGACAGTTATCCAAGTTTTTATGACAATGATTTGATTCTTAAGGGGTATTCACACGGTACAACTAGTTGAATACAATTTGTTGTATGCAATTAGTTGTACGAACTAAAGTTGTAAACAGCTCGGCTTTCACACAGCGGCGAGTTGCATACAACACGGATCTCGCGAGATCTCTTGCCAAAAGCTTGTGATTCACTACATTACCGCTCGAATCCTGGTTGCCGAGTTAATTTTCAGACGCATAGTTTTGAAAAATCAACGCTGTGCGAGAATTGCGGTCGCACGGTACTGGGTCAACCTCTGACTTTGCAACTTAACGGAGTTATATATTATTGAACTTTTAGCCCCAAGACTGGTTTGAAAAGCAAAAAGTGCTAAAAGTTTTCAAGTTTCTGTTTTGCTATCGAAAAAGCCTCTAAAACATGTAATCACATTTGATCGTACATTATTTCAAGTACAGTGCGACGGAATGGTTTATTTGTAAGCTGTGTGTCAACTGTGAGCGAGCTAAATACTGTACATCGTGACAGATATATTAGAATTGGACGATTATGTTTGAGGTGATACATTCGATGCGAAATCGTACTTCGTTTTATGTTGGGAAAATAAAGTTTCCATGGCCACTGTGACGTCAAACACAAGGGAGAGGTCTCCATGTACAAAGGGGCATAACTCCAGTGAGTGAGTATGGTTTTACGCCGCTTTTAGCAATATTCCAGCAATATCACGGCGGGGGACACCGGAAATGGGCTTCACACATTGTACCCATGTCGGGAATCGAACCCGGGTCTTCGGCGTGACGAGCGAACGCTTTAACCAGTAGGCTACCTGACCGCCCCGGCATAACTCCACAACGCTAAACTGTAAGCCTTTAACTCAGCATCCTTCGTGTCCGTGGTGAACATTTGCTATGTCCCAGCACCATACATTCTAGACTAAATTTGAATATGTGTACCTGCAAAGTTCCCACACAGCTATCGATTTTGATAATCACATCGGTTTCTTTTCTGGGACATTGAATGATTGTCATCTAAAATGTCCTGAAGACATGTTTCAGATTTTGTGATAATATAGAAGAATGACCTATAAAATTCCTGAAAGTGCCCTTTGGCAGGTTGAAACCTGTCACTTTAAGGTTTTGCCCAATTTAAAGGAAATATTAAAATCGGTACCACAAAAAAAGTATATTACCGCTAATATTCTAATATTAGTAAAGACAATTTCGATTAAAAGAAAAGAAAGCTGGGCTTTATCAATACAATACCTCCACAGCATCACACCCCAGCCACACCTACAAATGCACCCCCAAACCCCAAATGACCTTGACCCACCTCCACGCATGAATCTCAAATGGTCAGTCCCTGCTTTTAAAGGCGCGCCTAATTCAATCTTCAGATATCTTGTTCCGCCAATCAAACAATGCACTTGTGCATACATTAATAACAATATAATGGGACGAATTTCCTTCAGGAAAACATTTCTTTTTAATTTAAGAAATGATCGAATTGGTTATTTTGTTGAACCTTTTTATAATGAATAATGAATATTTGACGATTCTCCAAAGGACATATTAGTTAGTTGGCAAGGGGTGAAAAACAAGATTTTCGTTCCCACATTTTCTTGTCTACCTTAAACCTTCTCTATTGCATAAAGAAGGTGTCTGTCCACAATTTTCATTTGGTAGTCAGCGAGTGTGTGCGTGAAATTTCACAGGGTCAAAATTGCAGAAATAGAAGGAAAAATGCATAATTTGACAAAATTGGCTGTAACATTTTTATTAAGTCATTAAACTTTCCAAGTTATGTCTTTGATTACACGTAATATATTCGGTTATATGAATATGGCAAGCAGTTTGTTTCATTTAACTGTTATTTTAATTCTCAGTGAAAACATTGATAGGTGAGGTGAAATGGGGTTTAACGTCGCGTCCAAGATAATTGCACTTATATAGCGACGTGCATGCACGTGTATGTGTGTGTGTGTGTGGCTGCTTGTACTACGCCGGACTGATGCCGATTTATAGTGCTAGCTCACTGGGATACCATGCCGCAGTTTAACATGAATACCCCACTCAGACACAGTATACTGACTCCGAGCCGACCAGTCCTTGTTTTAGCCCCTTAATGCCGAGCGCCAGGCAGTGTAACAACAAGTTCTTTTGGTGAAAACATTGATAAAAATCATAGTATGTTGCCTTCTTTTTCAAATCTTGTGAGTAGTTAAAACACTAATTCCATTGAATTTTGGCAATAAAACCACTATAACTGAATATCAAAATCTGCCTTAACCATTGTGCTATCCTATACAGAAAACAAAATGAAAATATATTACATAGGGGCTGAGATATTGTATACAATGTTACCCCACCCCCAAAAAACAAATTTTGAAGAAAATTGCTTTTTGCTTTTGTAATATATTTTCATAGGTCTTTTATTGAGAGGTGACACTTAGGATACCGAAAACCAGAAGTTACCGACGTGAATCGGAGTCGCCATCTTTGTTTACAAAATGACGTGTAAATATCCCGTGATTTTCAAACGCGTTTTGATTGGCTGCGTTCATACAACTTGTCGCATGAAAATAGAGCATGTCCTATTTCGTACAACTCACGTCCAACAAGTTGCATTCGTCAAAAGTTGGACCGGCTTGCCTGTTCACACGATGCATTGTGTTGCATGCAACAAATTGTATACAACTAGTTGTACCGTGTGAATGCCCCTTTAGTTCCTCATAAGATACAAAGCTTCTAGAATCATTAGGAATATAAATAGTTGTGAATATATCATAGTCAACCATTTGTATTTGAAAAGAAATAATTAAATAATTGGAACACCGACCGGCGGACATCCGGTAGTTAACAGATGATGACCTTTCATGAATGGGTTTGCACTGCATCACCATCCACCAGCATCAGTATCACGACCGGGGATGCGCTGAACAGTCTTCAGTGCAATCAATGGGTCACGTGACGAGCCCACCATTTAGAAACTTCGCTTTTCCTAAACCTTAAAAAACAACATGGAAGTTGTAAGGCATTTCTCACGAGGGGCCGACAGGGTCTATCCACACTAGGGGCGGTCGGGTAGCCTAGTGGTTAAAGCGTTCGCTCGTCACGCCGAAGACACCGGGTTCGATTCCCGACATGGGTACAATGTGTGAAGCCATTTTCTTGGAATATTGCTAAAAGCGGCGTAAAACCATACTCACTCACCATCCACACTACTGTCATTGATCCATTATTGATCCAATATATCGCGAACACCTGGTGTCATGACTGGTTTTCAGTTGTCCTTTCATATACTTTACATATTTACTGAACAGAAGGATGACAAGTCCTTCAAAAACATTCGCGCGAACGCACCACTTGTTAAGGTGTGGCGTTCTGGACAGCAGCACGTGGCGCACGGGCGGCATGCGCAAATGTGTGCGGAGGGGAACTGTCCCCATGGCTTGTCACTTTATAATCATGCTTGGTAGAGAGCAGCCACGTTGCCGGTGGCTGCCTCTGACAGTGTCAAATCAGGGCACAATTGTAGTATTTGTAAAGTCAAATGAGGTCTTTAATAAAACCAAATAAGGGTTTTTCATAGTCAAATAAGGACAAATCGTGGTAAGTTTGATTTTAGAAATTGTTTCTCAAATCGTGGTTTAATTCAAATATGGTGTAAATTTGAATTTCAGTTATCAAACAGACATTAACTTTAAGTTTTGTTGAGTTATTTTTTTAAGTCTTCCACTGCGTAACAGTAATAATATTTTTCCCTTTACGTAAAAGGGGAATCTGTTTCGGCAGATAATCTGGACTGGTTATTCAGTCGCATTGACAAAATATATTTCATAAATGTTCTTTATAAAGTGTGTACGGCGTTATTTTCGATTGAAAATAAACACATAATTATAATTATCAAGAAGAGATTAGGGAACAATGTTTTAGTGCATTGTTTTAGAGTAATTACGACAAACAGGTTGTTTGGGAGATTTATTGAACCAGACTGGGAGACGGATTTAACTAAAATAATGTTTTGTTTGGATAAGCTGGCGGGTGTTGTAGGATGAGCATTGCTTGTGTTACAGCTTTTGTCAGCAAGACTATCCGGTTGTAACCGACACACATAGGTTAATTTGTATATACCGAGAGCTTTGTGAAATGTTTAATGCTCACGTTTGACACAGGCTATCGAGGCAATATTCTTGTGGTGTCAGTGTTCTAATTCTAATCTGTTTATTCAGTACATGATTGGGCCAGCGGCCCATAGTACAATTCGGTTCACCAGACATGTATAAAAATACAACTGTGTACACCTAAATACACAACAGCAAGGCATTCATAGATAAAGAATATTACTTCTGCAAAAATGAATTCCTTAACTTAAAAGCGTGGTAAATATAACAAGCCAGACTTCTAATTGTTGACTGATGCAGAGACGACATAAGTATGTAAAATTGTTCTATTGATGGATTTACATAATATTTTTGAGGAATATGTCACTCGGAGAGCATAATATTTTTCACAAACCAATACAAAATGGTATTCAGACTCAACATAGCCTGTTTTACAACCAAAACATAACCTTCGCTGTCTTGGGATACCAAAATATCTCCCGGGTTCTATGTGGAGCGAGTGGGAGCTAGCTCTAAAACGTGCCAGTGCAACGCGAAACTTATTGATTGTAATAGCCGATAAATAAAATTCCCTGCTAAACCTAAATTTATAACAAAGATATGATGAATACTTGGGGCTATTGGTCAAAGCAAAATGCCAATCTTGTTCATAAGAGCATTTTAATCTTTGTATGAACTCATCAATAAATGAAATAGAAATAACAAGATGCTGATTTTCCCATACGTAGCCAAAGCCATAGGCATACAAAAGTAATTTAACTCTAGAGGCCCAATTAGTCTTACCTGCTATGGCCTGCTGCACAAGCATATTGTAACTTTTTCGTGGATAACGCGAATCGGGCATCTTTAAAATCTTACACCAATAATTCAAGCATCTTTTGAAAGCATAGATATACAAAGGGTATCTCCCACACTCTCCACGCACAACATGATTGGAAGTTGCTGACTTAACTCCTAAAATACGTTTACAAGCAAGTGTATGAACAACTTCAATCTCCTCGCAAAACGATAAAGATAAACCCCAAACTTCTGCACCGTAAAGAAGTACTGGCACAACTTTAGCATCAAAAATTTTAAAGAAAATATTCATAGGAGTAGGTTTAATTAGCTGTAGGGACTTCAAAAGCTTAAACAAAACCTTTTTTAGCTTGATTAACAACATTAGATATATGTGCACTCCAAGATAGATTTCGAAAAAATAATACACCAAGGTATTTATATGTAGTTACACATTCCAACAATTTTCCATCGTAAACCCATTTTTCATATTTTGAAAGAACTCCCATTTTTAAAAACTACTACTTTAGTTTTATCAATATTGACTGTTAATGAATAATCTTTACAATAACATTCTAACACATTGATTCTTTTCTGGAGACCATAAACAGTATCTGCTATGAGAATGACATCATCTGCGAAAAGTAATAAAAACAATTGAACTACATCTGGATGAAATTGGATACCATGTGCGCAACTGGATTCAATATCTATGGCAAGATCATTTATGAACAAGGCAAACAAAATGGGACTAAGGACACATCCTTGACGAACTCCCTTACTGCAGCTAAACATATCAGAAAATGAGTTATTGTATTTGACCAATGACAAAACTTGTTTATAAATTGACTGTATACAACAGAACATTTTCGGAGAAATACCATTTTTGTATAGTACCATACGCAATTTGGATCTATCTATGGAATCAAAGGCTTTGCCAAAATCAACAAACAAGGCATAAATCACACCTCGTTTCTTAGCCAAATATTTCTCTATTACTGAATATAAAACAAAAATATTATCAGTTGTGGAATATCCACTCCTAAAACCAGCCTGAGACTCTACTGGTCTATCATAGGATTCCGACCAAAACTGAAGTCTTCTGTTTAAAATAGAAATATAAAGTTTACTGAATACACTTAAGATAGTGATACCCCTATAATTAGTGGGAGAATTGGCATCGCCTTTCTTATATATAGGAACAATGTGGCCAACAGCCCAAGATGAGGGAAAATATGCAGAATCAAATATAGCATTAAAGAAGAATGTCAAAAAAGGAACCAGAACATCAGGAGAAGACTTAAACATTTCTGCTATCAGTCCATCATCTCCAGCAGCTTTATTATTTTTCAATCCTGTAATCGCATCAAGCACTTCATCCTGTGAAATAGGGGAATCAAGAATACTCTGAGTTGTTTCGTCAAAATTAACATCGTCAAAAACTAAATTCTCCTCAACCTCTGAAGAAGAGTATTCACCAAATAAGTTCTTAAAGTGCTGATACCAATCTCCTAGTTCTATATTAGGAGAGCGTCTCCTTCCCTCACCAGAGAGTAGCTTCAATTGTGACCAAAATATTTTGCTGTTGTGTATGCCTGTCACCATATTACTAAGAATTTTATCTTGGTAGGCTTTTCTTTTGTTATGGAGTATATTTGTATATTTATTTCTTGCATGTAGATAGTTTGAAAGTGCCAAATGATCCCCAAGTAGTCTATAAACTTTAAGCAGTCTTTGCTTTTCAAATCTAAGAAATTCACACTCTTTATCAAACCAAGGTTGTTTATCGACTAACCAAGCAGATGGGCAAAACTTATGCATACATTCTGCTGCATTACCTAATAAATCTGAGAATAAAGTTACAGCATCATCAAATTTTCCAGATAAAATATGTTCATTACACTGATCAAACACTGAAGCTGACTTGTCAGAAAGTAATACATCTCTAAATGTTGACACTTTATCTTCATTCCACACATAACGGGAGTTGTCACGCACATCTCGTGCATTACATAAGCTAGCACCCACAGAAGCCATATCACGTGACACAAATTCGTAATACCCTGTACTGAGTTGACAGCACGCACGCACGCACGCACGCACGCACACACACACACACACACACACGAACACACACACACGAACACACACACACACACATAAACACGCACGCACGCACGCACGCACGCACGCACGCACGCACGCACACACACACACACACACACACACTCATCACTCATACATACACACGAATACACACGCACACACGTAAACTCTCAATACCGAGAGCTTTGCGAAATGTCTAGTGCTCACGTTGTTTCCAGTGTTGTCAGTCTCTGTAATATCCTGTACAGAGTTGACAACGCCCCCCCCCCCCCCCCCACCCCCCCACCCCCCACCCCCACACACACACAAACAAAAGCACACATAAACACACACACACACACACACAAAAAACACCAAAAAACCACCTAACATTCACACATCCATACACACACTCACACATAAACACACTCTCACACAAACTCACACATAAACAAAACACATATACACACACTGACACATTCAAACACTCAAACACGCACACACAAACAAACACACACACACAAACACACACACACAAACACACACACACACACACACACACACACACACACACACACACACAAATATCACCGGTTTATCACTTCAATTGTCTATGCACCCAATTTAAGAGTGAGTGAGTGAGTATGGTTTTACGCGGCTCTGAGCAATATTTCAGCAATATCACGGCGGGGGACATCAGAAATTGGCTTCACGATTTGTATTCATGTCGGGAATCCAACCCGGTGTCTTCTGCGTGACGGGCGAACGCTTTAACCACCAGGCTACCCGCGTGTATGAACATCGTACCACGCAATTGGGATACAATTACATGCATCAACCAAGTCAGCGAGCCTGACCACCCGATCCCGTTAGTCGCCTCTTACGACAAGCATAGTCGCCTTGTACGGCAAGCATGGGTTGCTGAGGGACCTATTCTACCCCCGATCTTCAGGGGTTACAACAATCGTAGTTGCCTTAGTTTATTCAGGCGAGCTCAGGACGTAGGAATGCTGTGCTTAACTTAGGTATATTGTGATTGTGGGAAGACATTGTTGCTCTTATTTATTTAATTATTTAACTAGAAGAACTATATACGTGTAACGGCTCCCATACGGCATCCCGAGAGTATTGTTTTGCATCGTTTGTAGGGAAATAACAGCAAAATATGTGACAATAAATCACAAAGTTTCCCTAACGACCCATTATATGTCCGTCGGATTGGGTAACAAACGTCTCAGAATTTCAAGAGCTTTCCAACGAGCCATCATGCACTAAAATCGCTTAATATTTAAGAAAAATGTGTTTTTCACCTGTCCAGCAAAAGGACTTCCAAGTCAACGATGAAGAACGAAGCGTGGTTTATTTAGGAGATGCCGTGTTTTGAAATTTGATGTTGTCCCACTGTGGAGTATTTTCTTATTTTCATTTGGAACCGAGCTCTTTAATGTATAAATAAGAGGTATCTACTCTACAGTGGGACTACATCAAATTACAAAACACAGTAGGTTTATCTCCATTCTACCATGACGGCAACAACGCTTTGAAAACGGTGCTCTCTTGCAACGCGTAACAATAGTACCTTCCGAAAAGGGGCCACAGGTAGTCACATAAGTAGCAAACATTACCAATGTTCAACATTAAAATACCCATAATCTTGAGAAGTTCAAAATAAGTGTTCAAAACACATAGTTTTTCAAAAAGAAGTTGACAAATAACCCCCAAAACACAGTCGAAAGATAGATATTTTAATTTCATCGCAACCTGCTGCGTACTGTTTGGACTCACCGATTCATTTCCTTGAATTCAGCGAGAGAAGTCATTTCTTGTAAATAGAATATTCCATCGTAGGGGTGACAGGTTGTAGAAAAAGTTTTAAAAATGCTAAGTGAATATATATTTCTAGATGAGTGAATAAAAAAATAGTGGTTACCCAATGAAAAATGTATAAACCCAACTAAAATAGAAACCCTGGAGTAAAAACTCAATTGCTCAAAACGTTATCTGGAGCTTGGAGTGTATTAAAAATTACAAGAATCACAAGCATGGTAATTGAAGCAGTTTGGTACATAAGCCGTGATAATTTGCGGATAGAACAGTTTGACCTATCACCGTTTGAGATTATCCATCTGTAGCAAAAGGTCAATGTATACGGTGGTATTCTGACCCTGGATGTTGTACACAACAGTGAGTTGGTGCAATCAATGCGACCTGTTTACTCACGATTTCGTGCGAAATTATTGTGAACACTATTTATGGTGTATAACGAACACGCTTATAACGAACTGACGGATATAACGAACTGTTTTTTTGGTCCCGTCCATGTGCTGTATTATGCTGTATATATGCTTATAACGAACTACGGTTATAACGAACTAAATTTAGTACGCCCCAGATCACGGCTTGCGATTACCTTTTCCTGATGGTACCATGGGTGTTTTTTGTCCATCTGTCGATAGCCACATGTAGTCAGTGTAGTCCTCAAGGTAAATGATCTGTAAGCCCTGACTGTAATAGTTATGAATGGTGCGGAGATAATGTTACCTCATAGACAGGATGGAATATTTCCCCCTGAAAACTGCCTGGCGATCGGGGGTACCTTCTGCTCATAAAGCTTGTACACTATACACCTAGTCATCCTGTATCAAAGCTGTCTGATATCCTTTTTACGTCGCGGTTGAGTTTTTGAGCCGTAGACTTGATGGTATGAACTGAAAACCCCATAGCTTTGGCAGTTCGGTAATTTACCCTATCTAAACTAATAAATAGTCCCGTCTAGTTCTCTAAAGTGTAAAGAACTCGTATGAATTTCCCAGTACAGACTCCATGTCGTGCACCGTGGCTGTGGCCATGCAAGTGTAATGTAACATGCATCATGGGAGCAATGTTGATAAAACAAACGCAGCGTCATTTTGTTATTTTAGAAGATGCACATCTAGAATTTTCTCCATGTGATTATTTTGTGTTGATAAGTTTTCGGGAGACTACATAATTATCATTAAATCGGAGTCACGTGTGCATATTTCTATAGTCCGTTTTAGACTGCCATCATTGGACTTAATATGAACTATGTCTTCGTTCGAAGTTTTCTCCTGTAAACTTGTCGATAGGGATCCTTGAGACCGAAATACTTCCAACCATAGGTTGGTCGATCGGTAGTTATTTGATATTTCAATAGCAACAGTCTGTGAAAATATCTATCCTCTTTTAACGGACAAAAGGGCGTTCGGGTAGCCTAGTGGTTAGAGCGTTCGCTCGTCACGCCGAAGACCCGGGTTCGAATCCCGACATGGGTACAATGTGTGAAGCCCATTTCTGGTGTCCCCCGCCGTGATATTACTGGAATATTGCTAAAAGCGGCGTAAAACCATACTCACTCACTTAACGGACAAAAAGCATTTTTCCAGCATTTCCGACAGTACTTTTTTTTTAAGTGTCGTGAGTAACGAACTATAAATACAACAAACTGTGTCCGTGCCCCTTGGATTTTATTATATGTACGTAAAAAAAAGTACACACTCATGTTTGATGGGGGCTAAAAATGAAACTAACAAAAAATGGTAATTCGATGTTATTTGATACGGGAATCATGGAGAGGTCGCCCCGTGAGCATTCCGGATCAGCACAGGTCCGCAGCTGGTCCAATATCTTGGTCGTTAGGTTGGTTCGGTTGGTTTGTTGTTTAACGCCGCACTCAGCAATATTCCAGCTATATGACGGCGGTCTGTAAATAATCGAATCTGGACCAGACAATCCAGTGATTGACATCATGAGCATCGATCCACATGCATCAACCAAGTCAGCGAGCCTGACCACCCGATCCCGTTAGTCGCCTCTTACGACAAGCATAGTCGCCTTTTACGGCAAGCATGGATTGTTGAAGACCTATTCTACCCCGGAATCTTCACGGGTCCTTGGTCGTTAGGGGCGAGTACATGTATCGGGGGTCCTGATCGGTGGCTGCTTGTCCTCGTAACCCACCGTGGATCGTTTCTCACAATACCAGCCACTGGATTGTCTGGTCGAGGCTTGATTCATTACAGACCGCCGTCATACAGCTGGACTATTGCCGAGTGCGGCGTTAAACAACAAACAAACAACGAAGAGACGACGGAAGACAGACCAGGTAAAGTGAAAATTGAATGTAGTTATATGATTTTGATCATGTACGTCATGGGATTCGAACCACGGACCTTCTGATCCGAGGTCGGACGCCTTGTCCACATGACCAAAGAGGTTAACCCCGTCAGCAAGCTGACAAGGTAAGGATGTCATCTGTTGGATGACTCCACGCCCTGCTACATATGGTTGTTTAGTTCCGTGAAACACCGACCATCTTGTTGTATCACACAGCCCCATGTCGCTATATGGCTGATATAATGCCGATGCGACGCTAAATTTTAACTCACTCACTCCAAGCCCCGTACGACGCCTCGTAGATTTCGTGCCTGTGAGATAAATCAATGTCACTGGAACGCATTGACATCTGCACGTGCATCACATGAAACACGTGCATTACAAACCTGCACGTGTCCTCGCTGCATGGAACAAATGTGTCCTTGAAAGAAAGTCTTTCATCAACGAAGAAATGCATCAGACTTTACTGCTAATATGTAATTTTTCTTAAGTCTCGTTCCATGTGTTGATGGTATCAGCGCGCTTTGAAGTAGGTCAATGGACACCGTTTTGAACCAACACTACGTGGCACGTTTCAGAAACATCTTCAAGGATTGAAATAAAGAGTTCTCGACGTCAACCTCGACGTCACGCTGCTGCTACTTCCGCTGTTTGGTCTGGTTGTCGACAACTCAGATCTGTTAAAAAAACATTTGAACAATAAAGGAATTATTTCTGAAATAAAAACAAATTGTTTTGCAGCGAAAATTGTTTTTGAAGAAAATGTTTATGTTGTTTTTTATGCGTGTTTTTTAAAGAATGTTTACTGTTTTCGGTGACAGATTAAAATATGTTCTCAGGACCGTGGTCCTGTGGTAGAGCGTCTTCCCGAATAGCGGAAAGTAGGGGTTCGATCCCCGGCCGCGTCGAACCAAAAGACATTAAAAGATGGTACTTGTTGTTACCCTGCCTGGCGCTAGGCATTAAGGGGCTAAAACAAGGACTGGTCGGCTCGGAGTCAGTATACTGTGTCTGCGTGGGGTATTCATGTTAAACTGCGGCATGGTATCTCAGTGGGCTAGCACTATCAAATCGGCATCAGTCCGGACTAGTACAAGCAGCCACACAAACACACACACACACACACACACACACACACACACACACATACATTGAAACACATGTAAAATATTCTATCGTAATGATTTGGTTGGTTGGTTGGTTGGTTGTTTTACGCCGCACTCGGCAATATTCCAGCTGTATGACGGCGGTCTGTAAATATTCGAGCCTGTCTAGACAATCCAGTGATTGACATCATGAGCATCGATCCACCAAATTGGGATACAATGACATGCATCAACCAAGTCAGCGAGCCTGACCACCCGATCCCGTTAGTCGCCTCTTACGACAAGCATAGTCGCCTTTTACGGCAAGAATGGGTTGCTGAAGACCTATTCTACCCCGGATCTTCACGGGTTGCTTATTGTGAGGGGGGGGGGGGGGGGGGGGGCCTTTGACGTTTGATGTATACAGCGAAGCGGAAATAAAATATATACGATTTATTTATTTATTTTTAAAATTTAAATTGTGCGAGTCGTGAGAGCTAGTGGTGCAGCGGGACGTGTTCACGGTTATAGCTCGCTCATTGGGTCACCATTGATATACAGTGATACATTCATGGACAGTAAAGTACGGTTATAACGAACTCAAAGGGACTACTAATTTTACTTCGTTATAACAGTAGTTCGTTGTAAGCATATATACAGCATAACTACAGCAAATAGTCGGGACCAAAAAAGTATGTTCGTTATATCCGTCAGTTCGTTTTAAGCGTGTTCGTTATAACCGTAGTTTACTGTAGTCAACACTGATTTGCCCTTTACGCCTCATGGATCATCGACACTGATTGTTCACTTGCGTTGAGTGTTCGATCCCCGGCCACGTCATACCAAAAGACGTTAAAAGATGGTACTTGTTGCTCCGCATTAAGGGGCTTAAACAAGGACTGGTCGGCTCGGAGTCAGTATACTGTGTCTGAGTGGGGTATTCATGTTAAACTGCGGCATGGTATCTCAGTGAGCTAGCACTATAAATCGGCATCAGTCCGGACTAGTACAAGCAGCCACACACTGACGTGCATGCACGTCGCTATATAAGTGCAATAATCTTGGACGCGACGTTAAACCCAATTTCACCTCACCTCACCTCACTTGCGTTGACCTTTTAAAATATATTCTGGAGATATTTAATGAAGCGCACATACAATATATCAAACCCCTCTATGAATTTTATTTTTGGTTTGTTTCATGATGAAATCTGGCCAAATATTCCAGCTATAAATCTGTGATCGATTTCAAGAGCAACGTCACACGTCGCAAACCAATTACCAAGATTGACTAACCGTTCCATTAAGCAACTAGCACAAGTTGCCGGGGACCAATGCTGTTCCAAAGTGAATTACAATCGTTTAGTTATGTCAATAACACTGTTGATATAACAGTACAGACTTAAAAAGCGTGTAGCATGTACGTATTCATAAACCATCATGTTGATGTAACAGTATTACCTTAGCAAGCGACCCGTGAAGATCATTGGTAGAATAGGTCTTCAGCAACCCATTCTTGCCGTAAAAGGTGACTGCTTGTCGTAAAAGGCGACTAACGGGATCGGGTGGTCAGGCTCGCTGACTTGGTTGAAGTATGTCATCGATCCAAGTTGCGTGGATCGATGCTCATGATATCAATCACTGGATTGTCTGGTCCAGACTCGATTATTTACATACCGCCGTCATATAGCTGGAATATTGCTGAGTGCAGCGTAAACCAACCAACCAACCTAACAAAGCTGTAGCATGTACGTGTTCATTACGTTCGGCAGTCACATATGCTATCTTATGGGTTTTGTGCAGTGAACCTATATTTCTTAAAAATATTTTTACCAGACAGATTATCTGACACATTATCAATATTATTTTGAACACAGATATGGACTTATATTCACGGATATGTACAGACACAATAAATACAATGTTGCACATTTTACATATACATCTCGTATTGACATTTACAGATGAGCTGGGGGCACGGGAGGCCCAGTCGTCTAAGGCGACGCGATTCGCTGTGCAGAGTTGCGTCCCTTGGGCACGCCAGAAACCTATGATTGTGGGTTCGAATCCCGGTTCGCCCCGATTAGGTTTCTAGGTTTGTCAGCACCATACCCGTGCTCGTGGGTTTCATCGAAGTGGTAAACGTCTGAGACCTGCATCACTTCGGGCTTTCCTCCCACATTAAGCTGACACGCCGTGATATAACTGGAATACTGTTAAAAGCGCCGTTAAACCCAACTCACTCACTCACTCACTCACTACAGATGAGCTACCACCCACCTTTCTGGCTGTCTGTTGCAGACTCGACCTGGGCTGCTCTGTGAAAGATGTAGATGGAAGACGGTTGATCATATAATTTCATTTCATACATTTCGAAACTTTGTAACTGTGTTGACATACACTTGTTTACTTCGGAAATGCGTCTGTGAAAAGTTAAAGATATACATTGGCAGGAGTACATTGAACATATATGTTCTATGCATCCATAAAGACATGTTCTACTGCGTCATAACATTTGTTTGTTTGTTTGTTGTTTGACGCCGCACTCAGCAATATTCCAGCTATATGACGGCGGTCTGTAAATAAACGAGTCTGGACCAAACAATCCAGTGATTGATATCATGAGCATCGATCCAAGCAATTGGGATCGATGATATACTTCAACCAAGTCAAAGAGCCTGACCACCCGATCCTGTTAGTCGCCACTTACGACAAGCATAGTCGCCTTTTACGGCAAGCATGGGTTGCTGAAGACCCACGGGTGTCGTCACGACAAACAGAATCAGACAGCCATTTCACAAAAGTTGCAGAGATTTCATATGATAATGGAAATGGCTCAGTGCTCTTAAAATGTACCATGTGCCTTTAGACCTACAGTATAACTGAACTAGACATACAGTAAACTACGGTTATAACGAACACGCTTATAACGAACTCAAAGGGACTACTAATTTTAGTTCGTTATAACCGTAATTCGTTATAGGCATATATACAGCATAACTACAGCACATAGTCGGGACTAAAAAGTAAGTTCGTTATATCCGTTAGTTCGTTATAAGCGTGTTCGTTATAACCGTAGTTTACTGCAATTGTAATGGCAAAAAAATTATATTCTACATGATATGATGCTTATGCAGGTTCTATAGGGTTAGGGTTAGGGTAGGGTAGGGTTAGGGTAGGGTAGGGTTAGGGGTAGGGTTAGGGTTAGGGTTGGGTTAGGGTTAGGGTAGGGTAGGGTTAGGGTAGGGTAGGGTTAGGGTTAGGGTTAGGGTAGGGTTAGGGTAGGGTTAGGGTTAGGGTAGGGTTAGGGTTAGGGTAAGGGTAGGGTTAGGGTTAGGGTTAGGGTAGGGGTAGGGTTAGGGTTAGGGGTAGGGTTAGGGTAGGGTTAGGGTTAGGGTTAGGGTAAGGGTTAGGGGTAGGGGTAGGGTTAGGGTAGGGTTAGGGTTAGGGGTAGGGTTAGGGTTAGGGTAAGGGTTTGTGTTAGGGTTAAGGTTAAGGTTAGGGTTAGGGTAAGGGTTAGGGTTGGGTTAGGGCTGGGTTTGTGTTAGGGTTAGGGTTAGGGTAGGGTTAGGGGTAGGGGTAGGGTTAGGGTTAGGGTTAGGGCTGGGTTTAGGTTAGGTTAGGTTAGGTTAGGGTTTATAACCCTATATCCCATATCTATGCCAGGTCAGCTTGTCAGCTTGGTCACAGATTGAAGTATGTTTGCGTGAGGAGAAGCTGTTTTATACTCACTCAGTCACAATGTCTGGGTTCACTGCAAGAGAAAAAACAACGTTCGAAACACAATTCTTCTGATTGGGACACAGAAAACCTAAATATTATCATGAACGAGGCTTCCAAAAGCCTATATAGTTCATGATTACGCAGAGAATCCTACTAAAAATAGCATTTATTGAAAATATTAATCAAAAGAATAACTAACTCAGAGCTCCAGATAACTTTTTTAGCAATTGAGTTTTTACTCTAGGATTTCTATTTTAATTGGGTTATTACATTTTTCATTGGGTAACCAATATTTTTTCACTCATATATTCATCACTCTATTTAGGTTTACCCAACATTTTAAGATTTAAAAAAATGAAATAATATTTTAGATGTATATAACTATTCTAAATATAGGCTTGACTCGGAAAGTAAATTAGCTCCTTTGTATGCATGCTCTATTGGGTTTTTACCAAAATTAGTGAACATTTTTAGATTTTAAAAAATGAAATAATGTTTTAGAAGAGTATGACTGTTCTAAATATATAGGCTTGACTAGTAAAGTAAATTTGCTTTTCATCGTTTTTCTGAAATTAGCTCCTTTGTACGCATGCTGAAAAAGCTTCATTGGATATTTACGCTGCTGTTCTTATACATTTGAGTTTTTCATTTAATGCATGCGTTTCTGTAAATTGAAAGTAATTGGGTTATGAATATTTCTGGGGGTACGTTACGTAAATACGCTGCTTATCTGTAGCTCTTATTAGAACCATGTTTGTTTTCAAATTACAGTTTCATCCACACTGTCGTTTCAGTCATGAGCGAGACACCGTGTTGGCAACCAACCGTGCCGAGTGCCTTAAAGTAGACGAAGTTTTAATGTACTATTGGTCAGTTTGTCAGTAACACGGCTTATAACCTCCTGGTACAGTTGTATCATAGACTGACATCTAGTCTCTGAAATGAACATATTTTACAGAAAAAAACAGTTGTTAAAATTATAATAATAAAATATGATAAAAAGGAGCCCAGAGACTTCCTTCGCTTTCATTTCCTGACACTGCAGTCATTTAGACTTGCCAAACATTATAGACTTGCATGGGCTGTATTGGATATATTTGTTTCAGGGTCTGTATGACAGTTTAGTTGTATTGCTACAACCGCTACAAACTGTAGCTTCATTACTGGACATTGCTATTGTACGTCACCACTATAGTGTGGGGGCGGTCGGGTAGCCTAGTGGTTAGAGCGTTCGATCGTCACGCCGAAGACCCGGGTTCGATTCCCGACATGGGCACAATGTGTGACGCACATTTCTGGTGTCCCCCGCCGTGATATTGCTGGAATATTGCTAAAAGCGGCGTAAAACCATACTCACTTACCTATTCACTATAGTGTGACGTGCCAATTACTGTCGTGACGTAGATATTGTTTTGTGACGTTCACAGTATTTTTATCACAAAGGGAGTGTTTTATGTTGTACCCAGTCTTTCTGTCACTTGGTTGTGACGTGCCAAAAATGTTCGTGACGTAGATATTGGTTGTGACGTGCCAAAAATGTTCATGACGTAGATATTGGTTGTGACGTGCCAGCAATGCTCGTGACGTAGATATTGGTTGTGACGTACCAAAAATGCTCGTGACGTAGATATTCGTTGTGACGTGCCAAAAATGTTTGTGACGTAGTTATTGCTTGTGATCAAACTACTATTTTCGTGACGTAGATATTGTTTGTGACGAACCTACAATGCTCATGACGTAGATATTGGTTGTTACGCACCTTCAATGTTGGTGTTGCAGATGCTGTATGTGACGTTCCTTCAATATTCGCGAAGAAGATATTGTTTATGACGTACCTATCATGCTGTGACAAAAACAATGTTTATGACGTACCTATCGTGCTATGACGAAGACATTGTTTATGACGTACCTATCATGCAATGTTGGTGACGTAGATGCTGTATGTGACGTTCCTTCAACATTCGCGATAAGATATTGTTTATGACGTACCTAACATGCTGTGACAAAGATAATGTTTATGACGTACCTATCGTGCTATGACGAAGACATTGTTTATGACGTACCTATCATGCAATGTTAGTGACGTAGATGCTGTAAGTGACGTTCCTGCAATATTCGCGAAGAAGATATTGTTAATGACGTACCTATCATGCTATGACGAAGACATTGTTTGTGACGTACCTTGTGTAATGCTGACTCGCCTGGCCAATGTCCGCCGTCTCCGGACCACACATACTAGCAGCAGTATAGAGAGAAGCAGCGCTGTGATGCCCACGCAGAAGGCGAGGATCTGACCATACCCCAAACTTGGCCCTGAATCTTCCTCTACCTCGTCTGGTTCTTCCTCTGGTTTCTCCGGTTCGATGTAATCTGCAACATGCACAACTCTTATTAAAAACTTTTTTAAGTATGTAATTCCATAATTCATCCAGTCAGCAACCTTCCAACCATATCACGACCACCTCTAAATAATCGGATCTGCACCAGGCAAACGGGTGGTTGATACCATGACGAACAACCTACCCCTTGTATACATTTCACTGAAGACCGGAAGAGGGGTACGCAGGTAAGACCGGAAGAGGGGTAGAGTTAAGACCAGAAGAGGGGTACACAGGTAAGACCGGAAGAGGGATAGAGTCAAGACCAGAAGAGGGGTACACAGGTAAGACCGGAAGAGGGACAGAGTTAAGACCGGAAGAGGGATAGAGTTGAGACCGGAAGAGGGGTACACAGGGAAGACCGGAAGAGGGACAGAGTTAAGACCGGAAGAGGGACAGAGTTAAGACCGGAAGAGGGATAGAGTTGAGACCAGAAGAGGGGTACACAGGTAAGACCGGAAGAGGGACAGAGTTAAGGCCGGAAGAGGGATAGAGTTAAGACCGGAAGAGGGGTACACAGGGAAGACCGGATGAGGGATAGAGTTAAGGCCGGAAGAGGGATAGAGTTAAGACCGGAAGAGGGGTACACAGGGACGACCGGAAGAGGCGTACACAGGGAAGACCGGAAGAGGGGTAAACAGAGGTCAGGTTTTAATTTCAGCGGCATGCAAGTGAAGATTTATGACGCCCTTTCCAGAAAGTGTACGGCTAAATATCAGTGTACAGTTAGTGTAAACCCTACAACGACTGACAAAGATTCGCGTATCATTCAACAAAACAATAAGTCACGAATGACAGACCGAGAGTAGAGCATAATCTATTTCAACACCAGAGGGAATCTAGAAGGTACGAATGTGTCCTTGAAAGTGTCCTTGAAAGTGTCCTTGAAAGTGTCCTTGAAAGTGTCCTTGAACAGTCTGACCATACTGTGTGGAAGGAAGCCAGAAAAAAAAGGTTCAGAAGTTTTCAACCTTGGTGAAATCGTCAAGCACTGGTATGGTGCTGACAAACCTAGAAACATATTCGAACCTACGATCATAGGTTCCTGACAAGCCTAAGGGATGGCTGCCGCACCAGAATCGAACCCACGACTCTTTCCCGGAGTGTCCGCACCATGCGTGCTCGTCTGTTTCATCGACGTGATAACGTCCACGATCTGCATCACTTCGAGATTTCCTCCCACATCAAACTTAAATAATTTAATTGCTCTTCTGTTCAAAACGGCGTTAAAAACATCACTCACTCTCATTACCATACCCAGGGGTTGGGGGTAGGGGGTTTCATGGGGTTCGAAAACAGTACCGAAAATTGAAGAAATACAGATGTGGCTTCCTATGGACCGCTGTCTTTGTCAACCGAAACGGATTCCGTTAACAATTTCTAATCCTCTTTATGGGCGGTCGGGTAGCCTAGTGGTTAAAGCGTTTGCTCGTAACGCCGAAGACCCAGGTTCGATTCCCGACATGGGTACAATGTGTTAAGCCCATTTATGGTGTCCCCCGCCTTGATATTGCTAGAATATTGTTAAAAGCGGCGTAAAACCAAACTCACTCACTTCCTCTTCCTCTTTATGTTCATTTCGATGCATGGAAGCTGCGGGATATGTGATCGAATATATAGATAGTAAATCTAGTTATGAGTTCATCTGATCTGCCCCTGATGTGTGATCTGTGATCCCCCTGCATTCAGTGATATTCCCACCGGTCATCAGTGAATGTCCCCTGCACGAGAGCTGATTCCTGGAGGTGTAACATGAGTGAAAGTGTACCATCGTGTTTTGTTTCTCACCTACTTCTAGTATACCTGCGCGTTAAAGGTACATTACCATCTATTTTCATACATCTGACGTCAAATAAAAGATAAACAGTCTCAAATGATCATTCCTGCTATAAGAGTCTACACGTATCATCTTACCTGCACGAAACATACTTCGAACATCTTTCTTAAGTGGATAAATGTTTTAAAAAAATAGTTTTTTGGCACAATGCTATGTTCCTAAATTATTGTTATCCAAAGAAGCACGTTTTATCAATGCAATCACCGTGCTGAGCATGCAAATAACTGTAACATAATACTGTAACCAACACTGCATAACGCTAATGTAACAAAATAATTAGTTCTGCACCATAACGCATCCCTATTACAACATAAACTAACACTCACATACACAATCTTAATCCCGAGGCTGAATATTAGGAGATCATGAGTGCATTTTGCAGTAAAGGTGTTTTTCGATTTTAATGCGCGATCTAGAAGAAATTGTTTGAAAAGGATTCAGACAAAAGAATCCAGAAAAAAATATTCGTCCCCTGGTGTACAATGATTATGGGTTCGAATCCCGGTTCGCCCCGATTAGGTTTCTAGGTTTGTCAGCACCATACCCGTGCTCGTGGGTTTCACCGAAGTGGTAAACGTCTGAGACCTGCATCACTTTGGGCTTTCCTCCCACATTAAGCTGACACGCTGCGGTATAACTGGAATACTGTTATAAGCGGCGTTAAACCCAACTCACTCACTCACTCATAACACAAACAGTGAGTGAGTGAGTGATTATGTTTGGTTTAACTCCGCTTTGAACAGTATTGCAGTTATATCACGTTCCTGACATTACACGAACCTAAAACTTTTTAAAATAAATAGCAAATAATGGTTTTTATGACATTAGTTTATGAGCATCGCGATGAAAAAGTGACATAAACTGACTATTTCTGTCTTTGAAAGCAACACAAATTCATCTAATCAATAAAAGTATCGTTGTTGCCTTACCAATGACCTCATAAATACATTTTTAATGCTTAGGCCGAGGTACGGTTGCAGATACTCTGAGCGAAATCACTGAAAATTTGAACTTTAGTGTACTTTCATGATCTCGTGTTAAATTACACGAGAAGATATCCTGAAAAACACCCTTGACACCGAATGTCACTAGCACAGCTGTTGACGCAAAATATACTACCGACAAAAAGACGGAACAGATGAATTGATAGTGAAGGTGAAATGATTGTTAATGTCTATAAAATTAGTTTCGGGCGTGTAGATCAATATCTGGTGAGTCCACCATGTTTGGTGATACTCGTACATGCACGACACCTTGATGGCATACTGTTGATTAACTTGTGTATCGTTGCCCTTGGTAAGGCCTAAAGAGCTACCCTAGCGTTGGCGGATACTCTAATGGGGACTTGCCAGAGGATCCGGGGTAGAATAGGTCTTCAGCAACCAATGCTTGCCGTAAAAGACGACTATGCTTGTCGTAAGAGGCGACTAACTGGATCGGGCAGTCAGGCTCGCTGACTTGGTTGATGCATGTCATCGGTCCCAATTCGTGGATCGATGATCATGATGTCAATCACTGGATTGTCTGGTCCAGACTCGATTATTTACAGACCGCCGTCATATAGTTGGAATGTTGCTGAGTGCGGCGTAAAACAACAAACCAACCAACCAACATGTCAGGGGACCTAGCGGGGCAGTCAAATGTTCCTGGCCTTCTCGTCGGAGCTAATCGGTGACGACCTGGGCACGATGTGGTCTGGCATTGGAATCTTGCAGTTCAACATTACGGACTAAAGTTCTTGCGTAGGGAACAACGGCAGGACGCATGTCGTCAACATATCGCTAGCCAGTCAAACGTGCACTCACAATAACCAAATGAGATCGACTGTCATGTGTGATACGCCCCGCACCATGACACTGCCGCCCCCAAACCGATCATGGTCAAGAATTGTTGCCCTGGCATACCGCTCGCCGCTACGTCGCCAACAACGTTTTCTGCCATCAGTGAATCGGAGGTAAAACCTTGATTCGTCTGTGAACATGGTGTAACGCCATCCCGTTCCTGGTGTTGCCAATCATTGAGATACTGTTTCGCAGGCATTTTAAGCATTTGCTTATCTCAATTGCATGAGTGATTGTGAGTTCTCCAAAAGGCGCACACACGTGCATCACGTGCTGTTCGTGGATGATGGGAAATTTCAGCTGAAACGCAACGGTATTGTAAATGCACACCTTAACGACAGCAATATTGAAATCATCAGTTCCCGTATTTATTGACGATAGTATATATAGCTGCGTTCAGCTCAACACTCGTGGGCGGTCACAGGAATAGCTGCCGCTGTATTATATAACATGACGTCAATAGAACGTGGCCCATCGACAGTGAAATCATGTTGGAACTTAATATATCTATATGCATGCCTATGCTGAACCTTTGACACATATTCATAGAATATTATTTGAAACGATTTTTTTATATAAAGAGGAAATATGTTACTCCGTTTTGTAAAGAACCCAGTCACTCCTTTTTAAAGCACACTGAATGTAGAAACGCATAAAAAGACAACCAAAAGGTGAATTTTTTTCAATACAAATAACACGACTAACAAACGCAATTATTTTCCGAATAGAGCGTCCGCCTGGAAAGCTAAAGGCCGCTGTTCGATCCCAAGGCCGCGTTATACCGAATGACGTTAAAAACTTTTACATGTTGTTATCCTGCATTAAGAACAAGGACTAGTCGGCTCGGAGTGTGTTGTATACTGCAACAATCTTGAGGGGGGTATTCATGTTAAACTGCAGCATGGTATCTATATGCATGCCTATGCTGAACCTTTGACACATATTCATAGAATATTAGTGTAGACTACTTTGTCATTGCACATGTGGTTAATTACTGCACATGTTATTACAATTATTGGTGTTTCATGGTACAGTGCAGTGGAATTGATGGTGCAATACAGTTGCTTTCATGGTACAATGATGCGGTTTCAGCATACATTTAGCATATAGACCAGATATTCTTTTATTTTAAACTATAAGCGAAACAAATATTTTCTCCAAAAAACACATTTCTACAATGTAGCTTTTTGGCAGACAATTAAGTTTTGTCCAACAATATGAGGGGCGGTCGGGTAGCCTAGTGGTTAAAGCGTTCGCTCGTCACGCCGAAGACCCAGGTTCGATTCCCGACATGGTACAAAGTGTGAAGCCCATTTCTGGTGTTCCCCGCCGTGATATTGCTGGAATATTGCTAAAAGCGGCGTAAAACCATACTCACTCACTCACTCCAACAATATGAAGCATAACTATTTTATTCAAGAACTTTCGAGAGTATTTTATTTTGTACGATAAAATCCCAAGTGCCCCCTCCCGCCAGAATATCAAATGGTCGACTTCTACGTAGTAGATTCTCTGCACAGAGGTAATTCAAAATAATATATTATTTCAACAAATTCAGCAAATGCGCGCTCATGTCTGGTGACGACTCGAGTGTTTAAACCCGATCTCCCTTCAATACCTCATCCCGAACTACCTTCACAACCTCATCCCAAACTACCTTCACAACCTCATCCCAAACTACCTTCACAACCTAATCCCGAACTACCTTCACAACCTCATCCCAAACTACCTTCACAACCTCATCCCGAACTACCTTCACAACCTCATCCCAAACTACCTTCACAACCTCATCCCAAACTACCTTCACAACCCCATCCCAAACTACCTTCACAACCTCATCCCAAACTACCTTCACAACCTCATCCCAAACTACCTTCACAACCTCATCCCAAACTACCTTCACAACCTCAACCCAAACTACCTTCACAACCTCATCCCGAACTACCTTCACAACCTCATCCCGAACTACCTTCACAACCCCATCCCGAACTACCTTCACAACCTCATCCCGAACTACCTTCACAACCTCATCCCGAACTACCTTCACAACCTCATCCCGAACTACCTTCACAACCTCATCCCAAACTACCTTCACAACCCCATCCCGATCTCCCTTCAATACCTCATCCCGAACTACCTTCACAACCTCATCCCAAACTACCTTCACAACCTCATCCCAAACTACCTTCACAACCTCATCCCGAACTACCTTCACAACCCCATCCCAAACTACCTTCACAACCTCATCCCGAACTACCTTCACAACCTCATCCCAAACTACCTTCACAACCTCATCCCGAACTACCTTCACAACCCCATCCCAAACTACCTTCACAACCTCATCCCAAACTACCTTCACAACCTCATCCCGAACTACCTTCACAACCTCATCCCGAGCTACCTTCACAACCTCAACCCGAACTACCTTCACAACCTCATCCCGAACTACCTTCACAACCTCAACCCGAACTACCTTCACAACCTCATCCCGAACTACCTTCACAACCTCATCCCGAACTACCTTCACAACCTCATCCCGAACTCCTTGTTCAATTTTGCAACCCATCCTGCACAACCTATTCCCACCTCACTCATCCTCAACCCCTATAGACTACCCATCCCAAACCCCCGTCACATCCTATCCCAAACCCCCGACACAACCCATCCCAAACCCCCGTAACATCCTGTCCCCTTAACCAAGAGACAACCCAGAGACAACCCCAGACACAACCCATCCCAAACCCCCGTCACAACCTATCCCAAACCCCCGACACAACCCATCCCAAACCCCCGACACAACCCATCCCAAACCCCCGACACAACCCATCCCAAACCCCCGTCACAACATATCCCTAACCCCCGACACAACCCATCCCAAACCCCCGACACAACCCATCCCAAACCCCCGACACAACCTATCCCAAACCCCCGACACAACCTATCCCAAACCCCCGTCACAGGCAACATCGAACTCCCTTCACCAAAATCATCGCTTCTACTTACTGATATAGATTTCCTCCGATTTAATACATCCGAGCTCATTGCAGACCTCTAAGGCATAAACTCCGAACGTCCTCTTGTTAATTTCCTCAATGATCAGCTGAATATCAAACACTTCCTTCTCTACGCTCTTCGTGTAAATCAAAAGCGTGTCTATAGACCTGTTAATTGCTTGTCTGTAGCCGGTGTAGGGAAGCAGTAATCTGGCCTCTTTGTAAAGCCACGTCACGCGTAACGTCGGCGACGGCGAAATTACACGTTGGGTCAAGGTCACTGATGCTGCTATCCTTTGTTTGGACAACACGTTGGTTTGCAAAAATACCGGAGCTCCTGAAACGATTTTTTTATATAAATAAGCAAATATGTTATTCCGTTTTGTAAAGAACCCACTCACTCCTTTTTGAAGCACACTGAATGTAGAAACGTATAAAAAGACAAGACCAAAAGGTGAATTTTTTTCAATACAAATAACACGACTAACAAACGCAATTATTTTCCGAATAGAGCGTCCGCCTGGAAAGCTAAGGGCCGCTGTTCGATCCCAAGGCCGCGTTATACCAAAAGACGTTAAAAACTTTAACATGTTGTTAACCTGCTTGACAGTCTGCATTAAGAGTGCGTGAGTTGTGTTTAACGCCGCTTTTAACAGTATTCCAGTTATATCGCGCCGTGTCAGCTTAATGTGGGAGGAAAGCCCGAAGTGATGCAGGTCTCAGACGTTTACCACTTCGGTGAAACCCACAAGCACGGGTATGGTGCTGACAAACCTAGAAACCTAATCGGGGCGAACCGGTATTCGAACCCACAATCATAGGTTTCTGGCGTGTCCAAGGGACGCAACTCTGCACAGCGAATCGCGGCGCCTTAGACGACTGGGCCACCCGTGCCCCCCTGCATTAACAAGGACTAGTCGGCTCGGAGTGTGTTGTATACTGCAACAATCTTGAGAGGGGTATTCATGTTAAACTGCAGCATGGTATCTCAGAGGCAAAAGTCCGCAAGCACGCAAGCACGCAAGCACGCACGCACGCACTCACTCACCAACACAAACGTGTTTGCACGTCGGGACACAAGTGCATTGCAACGCGACGTTGACACCCCATTTCGCCTCATCTACAGTCGTAACTCTCTTTGCCAAAGGTAGCGCCATAGATTTATGGTAATTATGATTCATGGCTTCAGTCCAGTGCTCGTGGATCGGTGTGGTCAAACACCTGTGTCCCTATTCTCCCCTGGACACGCCGTGACAACAACCCAAGTCTCAAGTATGAAAGCCTAATGGTGCCACTTTGGTAGCATTATTTTTCTTTTTTTTAATCAAAATTTATCTTTATACAATCATTTTCTCGAGATCTCTCGTTCTTTCTTGTTACTTCGATTTGTTTCTCGTTACTTGGATTATTTTCTCGTTATTTCAAGTATTTTCTCGAAATTTCAAGTTTTTGAAAATAAACTTGAAATAACGAGAAAAAATAACCGAAGTAGCGAAAAATAACTCGTAATTTCGAGAAAATGATTGAAATAAAAAGTAAAAAAATTGAGTTTTTGAAATAAACTTGAAATAATGAGAAAATAATCGAAATTACGTGAAAAAAATATATGTGCTACCAAAGTGGCACCATTACGTTTTCGAAGTTTAACCGAACTCACTCTTCAATTGATACCTACCCCTTGGCTCAAACGTAATATCGCTAGGAATTGGATCCCTGCCAAGCTTGCGAAGGGCGTTGTTAGTTACACTACAGACATACACGCCCTCGTCCTTGAAGGAAGGTCGGGGGATACGTAACCTTGACTCCATCCGTCGCTGTTCACCTTCAAGTTCTCGCACCAGCTCGCCATTGTACATGTGTTTCCAGTCGCTGAACGTCACGTGACCTGGATTGGCCCTAACTCTGCATATCAAAACGGGTTCGACGGTTCCTCCACCGTCTGCCAGGAATTCCAGCGCCACCGAGGGAATTGGAGGATCTGTAAACAAAAGGGGACGTGGCTAGATATTTTGACTATATTCCAAGGTGATTTATTTCATTCGGTACGGAAATAGTTCGACTAATTCAATTTAGTGAATGAGTGAGTATGGTTTTACGCCGCTTTTAGCAATAGTCAAGCAATATCACGGCGGGGGACACCACAAATGGGCTTCACACATTGTACCCATGTCGGGAATCGAACCCGGGTCTTCGGCGTGACGAGCGAACGCTTTAACCACCAGGCTACCCCACCGCCCCTAATAATTCAATTTAGATATTAGTTCCACCTCACTATACGTTAGGGGGCGGTCGGGTAGCCTAGTGGTTAAAGCGTTCGCTCGTCACGCCGAATACCTGGGTTCGATTCCCCACATGGGTACAATGTGTGAAGCCCATTTCTGGTGTCCCCCGCCGTGATATTGCTGGAATATTGCTAAAAGCGGCGTAAAACCATACTCACTCACTCACTCACTATACGTTAGACTTAACATTATTTGTTTGTTTGTTGTTTAACGCCGCACTCAGCAATATTCTAGCTATATGACGGCAATCTGTAAATAATTGAGTCTGGACCAAACAATCCAGTGATAGACATCATGAGCATCGACCTACGCAATTGGGATACGATGACATGCATCAACCAGGTCAGCGAACCTGACCATCCGATCCTGCTAGTCGCCTCTTACGACAAGCATAGTGGCCTTTTACGGTAAGCATGGGTTGCTGAAGACGGATCTGCACGGGTCAGTGAGTGAGTGAGTTGGGTTTAACGCCGCTTTTAACAGTATTCCAGTTATATCACGCCGTGTCAGCTTAATGTGGGAGGAAAGCCCGAAGTGATGCAGGTCTTAGACGTTTACCACTTCGGTGAAACCCACGAGCACGGGTATGGTGCTGACAAACCTTGAAACATAATTGGGGTGAACCGGGATTCGAACCCACACTCATAGGTTTCTGGCGTGCCCAAGGGACGCAACTCTGCACAGCGAATCGCGGCGCCTTAGACGACTGGGCCACCCGGCCCCCTTTGCACGGGTCGGACTTAACATTAAACATATATACCCTCAATCTCAGAACCGCACACTCAGTTGTGATTATACTGAATTACCGAAAGATCCATAAACGAATATTTTCTTATAAACATTGGCCCCTGGCTAAAACACGCTGCGTAACTTTTTTGATTGATATTGAGACTTGTTCCCCGATTTTACCGATATTTAAATAATCTCTCGATAACATTCCATTCTATCATGATTGATAACCAGGACTTTCCGCAACAGCGTCCGTTTAAAGAGCAAAACATGTGTAATCTATGAATACACAATGCCATTTAGAAAGTGGTAAAATGTAACAAATGTTATATTTTTGGGATAACACTTTCTTAGTAAAGTACAGATTCTCGTACTTTTTGGGGTTGAGTCCCGTCCGGGATTCGAACCCACACTTTCCAGAGTGAGGCACCTAATCGCCAGCACACAAAGTCAGACGTTGAAGCCTCGGTGGCTGAGTGGGTTAGATCGCTGACTTTGTGTGCTGGCGATTAGGTGCCTCACTCTGGCAAAAGTGGGTTCGAATCCCGGACAGGACTCAACCCAAAAAAGTAAGAGAATCTGTACTTTAGTAAGAAAGTGTTATCCAAAATATAACATTTGTTACATGTGTAATCTAGCAAAGAAACTCCATAGCATTGTTATTTCAGCGTAGACGCCGTGATATAACTAGAATACTGTTCAAATCGACGTTAAACCAACTGAAACACTCACTCACTACTAGATAACATGTAGTCTCTGAAATGAACATGTCGTACAGAAAAAAACAGTTGTTCAGTTATCTTAATAAAAATATAATAAGAGAGAGCCCAATGTCTCTCTTATTTTTTTAGATACTGCAGTAATCTAGACTTGCCAAACATTATAGACTTGCATGGTCTGTATTTGATATATATTTGTATCAGGGTCTGTAAGACAGACTAACTCACTGCCAGTGATACGCCGTGTCTTCCCAAGAGACCGACCCCTTAATCCCCAGATTTAAGTAATCTGTTGTGACAGTGGATTAGTGCATTGGGATTATCTCACACACTAGAAGGATAGACAGACAGACTGTTTATTACATTCTCACATCTGTTTACATATTAAGTGAGTGAGTGAGTGAGTACGGTTTTACGCCGCTTTTAGCAATATGCAGCAATATCACGGCGGGGGACACCAGAAATGGGCTTCACATATTCTACCCATGTGGGGAATCGAGCCCGGGTCTTCGGCGTGACGAGCGAACGCTTAAGCCACTAGGCTACCCGACCGCCCGTTTACATATAAAGATAAATGACATAGTAAAATAAACATTAAAGAGCCATCCTTCTATGGGTTATGAGAGACTATTAAAATACAATTGCGAATCACATAAAACTATTTGCTAAAATGCGCATAAAACATTAAATAAACAAACACACATTCTTAAACAGGCAACAGCAACTTACACACTATGACAAAAAATAGACTTGCGTTTTTGTAATAAAAAATTGCAGGTTTGGCAGCTGTGAACAGTACATCTGGGTTGGACTGTATGAAAGACACTTTTTCAACATCAGAATAATCACTGAAAATATAACAAACTTGGGTACATCTTCTTGGAGGATAGCGTCGTGGTAATAACCCGATATACCTGTCTTGAGTGAGTATAGTTTTACGCCGCTTTTAGCAATAGCCCAGCAATATCACGGCGCGGGACACCAGAAATGGGCTTCACATATTGTACCCATGTGGGGAATCGAACCCGGGTCTTCGGCGTGATGAACGAACGCTTTAACCGCTGGGCTACCCCATGGCCCCTGATTGGCGTAGGCTATAGCACCAGGGGTTGCCTCCGATGGTGGGATTGGTCAATGCATTGTGTTCTGACCATCCTGACCCACGGACTGTAAACACTGCACCAGTTAGCCAACAAAGAAGGCAGAAGGAAACTCAGGAAGCCAGCTCTTAGGTTTGGATGCAATAATGTTCGCACGTGATGTACGTGCAGCAGGGCGTGGAGTCATCCCACAGATGACATCCTTACCTGGTCAGCTTGCTGACGGGGTTAACCTCTTTGGTCATGTGGACAAGGCGTCCGACCTCAGATCAGAAGGTCCGTAGTTCGAATTCCATCACGGGACTCAAAAATTGTATTGCCGCTACATTGTCGCCCAACGTGGGGCTGAGCACGTTCATATCAAATTTGAGCAAAATAAGTCTCAGCACCCTACTATGCGGCCCGGGACGTGCCTTCCGTTGACGAGGGAGAATGTAGCAGGGCGTGGAGTCATCCTACAGATGACACCCTAACCTGGTCAGCTTGCTGACGGGGTTAACCTCTTTGGTCATGTGGACAAGGCGTCCGACATCTGATCAGAAGGTCCGTAGTTCGAATCCCATCACGGGACTCGAAAACTGTATGGCCGCTACATACGCAAGAGCGTTGTTACCACCAACAAACTCCGAAAACTGCAAACGGTCATCGCTATGCTATACAAACTGACCAAACCAGAAAGTACTGCGTCAAGGATTTAATGCTCAGAATGAGTGAGTGAGTGAGTGAGTGAGTGAGTGAGTTGGGTTTAAGGCCGCTTTTAACAGTATTCCAGTAACATCACGGCGTGACAGCTTAATGTGGGAGGAAAGCCCGAAGTGATGCAGGTCTCAGACGTTTACCACTTCGGTGAAACCCACGAGCAGGGGTATGGTGCTGACAAACCTAGAAACATAATTGGGGCGATCCGGGATTCCAACCCACAATCATAGGTTTCTCGCGTGCCCAAGGGACGCAACACTGCACAGCGAATTGCGGCGCCTTAGACGACTTGGCCACCCGTGCCCCCAAAGGCCGTATATGGCTGATATATTGTTGAGTGCGTAGTTAAACTACAACACTACATACAGACAGCTGTAGGTAGTTTACATTTGACATTGCTTAAAACCCGTGGCTATTATGCATCCTCTGTTAAGCAAACAATGAGAGATGAACGTGCAGCGGAAATCGACGTCCATCAAGAACTGATTGATTGAAATCGACAGGTTTTCTAAACGGTATATCAACGCGGCTGCCTGACAGCAGAGCGATTAAGGACACAACTGTACGCATTGAAATCAGTGTTCTATTCTTGTCACTTGTTCAATTACTTTGAAATCAGAATGTGGTCCAATTCACGTAATTATTTCTTCAGTCGGAGGCCATTGTGAACGTGTGTCAGAGGTGGGTTTGACGCCACATTGAGCAATTGTTCAGTACAATCTAGGCGTGTAACGTTATGGCGGTGAGAATCGATTCTGAGGATCTACTCACGAGGATCATGGCGCGATAATAGGTGAACTGAAGACGACGTTACCATTCGTACCCCCTGCCTGAAGTTTTGGTGTTATAATGAGGCCAATGAATATAAGAACGGTGATATGTCTTTGACGCCAGAACCGATAGTCATCTGACTGGTTTGTTCTTATTAATACGTTACAAAGATCGGAAGTGACTGAGTGAGAATGGTTTTACGCCGCCTTTAGCAATATCACGACGGGGGACAACAGAATTGGGCTTCACACATTTTACCCATGTTGGGATCGGCGTGACGAGCGAACGCTTTAATCACCAGGCTACCCGCCCCCCCCCCCCCCCCCCCCCCCACACACACACACACATATACACACAGCCCCCACCCCCCACCCCACCCAGCGGCGTAAAACTATATACACTCGCTCACTCACGCACTGTTGGTCACCAAGTACCACATTACAAGAAATCAACAGCTATTTTCTATTTTGCAAGTTAGCAAATTGTCGTGATGACTAATATCAATCTGATTGTTTGTTTACAACGTTATAAATGACCCTCTTTCGTCAGTTCAGGTCGATCTCTCTTATCAGTATTAGAATTTTTCTTAAATAGCCAGCTCTAATTAATACTTTCGAAATAAGATTTTGTATTTTGACCCGATGAAATGTGATAGTTGATTAAATCTCGAGTTGGAGTGCGTGTGGCGACTATTTCCGAACGTATTATATGTCAGGTTTATTGGGAATTGTGACATTAGTTTTGAGACGATGGTAATTTTTAACAAAAATACTTCTTTTAAACAAACAATCAATCAATATACGTACAACAGTTCAGAAAAAAATGTTCAATTTTATTGAACATCTATTTCAAATGTTTAATTATGCTAGTTTTTATTCGAGGAAAGCTAGTGAGTACATTGCCACACACGACGGAGAGACGATGCGTAGATTAGACGAAAGCCTTCAAAATGATGTTTGTTATTTGTTTGTTGTTTAACCCCGAACTCAGCAATTAGTCTGTTAGTCAGCGGTCTGTACATAATCGAACCTGGGCCAGAGAATCCGGTGACTGACATCATGAGCATCGATCCATGCAATTGAGTGAATGAGTGAGTATGGTTTAACACCGCTTTTAGCAATCTTCCAGCAATATCACGGTGGGGGACACCAGAAATGTACCCATGTCGGGAATCGAACCCGGGTCTTCGGCGTGACGAGCGAACGCTTTAACCACTAGGCTACCTCACCGCCCCCCATGCAACTGGGATACGATGACAAGCATCAACTACGTCAGCGAGCCTGACCACACGATCCCGTTAGTCGCCTCTTACGACAAGCATAATCGGCGTGTACAACAAGCAAGGGTTGCTGAAGACCTATTCTATCCCGGATCATTTGTCTCTGTCGGATAAATGATAATACAGGTAAAATGAAAGACGATAACGCATTGATGATCGATACGACAGAGATCGAACAATGTCAATGTCTCTTAAGGTACTGGGGCACTGTGTTAACCTAGATTGCTATTGAAAAGAACACCACACACGAATTGGTTGAGTGAGTGAGTGAGTTGTGTTTAACGCAGCTTTTATCAGTATTCCAGTCGTATCACGGTGTGTCAGCTTAATTAGGGAGGAAAGGTCTCAGACGTTTACCACTTTGGGGAAACCAACTAACAAACCTGGAAACATAATCATAGGTTCCTAGTGTGTCCAAGGGACGCAACTCTGCACAGCGAACCAAATTTGCCACTTCGGTGAAACCCACGAGCAGGGGTATGGTGCTGACAAACCTAAAAACATAATCGGGACGAACCGGGAGTCGAATCAACAATCATAGGTTTCTGGCGTGGCCAAGGGACGCAACTCTGCACAGCGAATCGCGGCGCCTTATACGACTGGGCCACCCGTGCCGCCATCGACTTATGAAGTCAACATGCACATTGTAAAAGTTTGCACGGGATCCGGGGGTGAGTACTTACATTCTACTTCCAACTGGACCTGTCCAAATCTTGCTTTCACTGTGTTTGTGTTGGTCACTAAACATCGGACGGTCCGGCCATCATAGGTCCAATCAGGCCGAAGCCTCAGCGACTGTCTGCATCTATATTGCGTGGAGTCGAACTCGGAATGGGAGACTGTTGCTGTCAAGTTCCCGTAGTGCCAATGGAAATCGAACAGATGGTCACAGTGACACATGCAGGTGATGGTCATCTCGGCGTGGTCAGTCGTGGAGCCTCGGTTACCACTGATGTCAACGTCAGTCGGCCAGACTGCAATGAAGACAGTTAATATGCATTGGAGGAATGAATGAGTGAGTGTGAGTGAGTGAGTGAGTGAGTTTGATTTTACGCCGCTTTTAGCAATGTTCCAGCAATATCACGGCAGGGGGACACCAGAAATGGGCTTCACACATTGTACCCATGTCGGGAATCGAACCCGGGTCTTCGGCGTGACGAGCGAACGCTTTAACCACTAGGCTACCAGACCGCCCTAATGAGTGAGTGAGGGGGAAGGGTGGATGTGGGTCAGTGTGTTAATGAACGGCCGAGTGAGTGAGTGAGTGAGTGAGTCAAAATGTCTGAGTGATAACTACATATTACATAAATCAAATAGTGTACACGTCATCAGGTCTAACGTTGTAGTTACATAATGGCTAAAGCTTTCAGAAACCTAATGGCGCCTTGAAATGAAGTTTAACGTTGCGTTCAAGATTATTGCACCTATATAGCGCGTGTGTATGTGTGTGGGTGTATGTGTGCGTGCGTGCGTGTGTGACTGCTTGTACTAGTCCAGCCTGATTTCGGTTTCATAGTGCTAGCTCACTGAGACACCACACGCCACAGTTTAACATGAACACCCCACTCAAACACAGTGTACTGACCTGTTTGGGTTTTGCGAGCGAGTTCACCT
This sequence comes from Haliotis rufescens, assembly GCF_023055435.1. Lineage (NCBI taxonomy): Eukaryota > Metazoa > Mollusca > Gastropoda > Lepetellida > Haliotidae > Haliotis > Haliotis rufescens. The sequence continues at coordinate 4,219,913 of NW_025964046.1, forward strand.
TGGAGTGGAGTGGCGTGTGAATAACCATTTAGCATGTCGTGACCACCACTGTTATTAATGCATACTCAAGAAGATTAAGATAACTTTTTTAGCACGGCAGAACGGGATCAGGTGGTCAGGCTCGCTGACTTGGTTGATGCATGTCATCGTATCCAAGTTGGTCATGATGTCAATCACTGGATTGTCTGGTCCAGACTCGATTATTGACAGACCGCCCATATAGCTGGAATATTGCTGAGCGCGGCGATAAGCAACAAAGAAAAAACAAATTTACATATACTCAGCATACAGAATGAGAATGTTGACGATGTGATCAACAGCTGAAGAACATGATGTTAATGCCACGTCACGCTGATTGGAAAATGGATAACGACTTTGAAAACAATGGAAAGTGTAAGATTGAAACGCAACTTGTGGTTTAGCCCATATAGGTGCAATACATGACAAGTAACAGCCAATGTGGGTATACAATGTTTCATTCAGAGTGAGTGAGTGAGTGAGTTGGGTTTAACGCCGCTTTGAACAGTATTCCAGTTATATCGCGGCGTGTCAGCTTAATGTGGGAGGAAAGCCCGAAGTGATGCAGGTCTCAAACGTTTACCACTTCGGTGAAACCCACGAGCACGGGTATGGTGCTGACAAACCTAGGAAAATAATCGGGGCAAACCGGGATTCGAACCCACAATCATAGGTTTCCGGCGTGGCCAAGGTACGCAACTCTGCACAGCGAAACGCGCCGCCTAAGACGACTGGACCACCCGTGCCCCAGTTTCATTCAGATGCAATTGAACTGCACTCTTTGAAGTTGAAAATGCGACCCTTTATATCTTATTATCTGCGTGACCCCTTTATATTGACGCTGGTATAAAACACATATAAATGATAGCAAAGGATGGCGGGAAGTTTAAAGACCTAACAGTGTTATAACAAACCAGAAGGGAGGGTGATCTTCACTTCCACTTCCGGACTTCGTAACTTCCGGTACGGATCTTGGCATCGCCATTTTGTTCTATTGAGTGCGGGTAGAGCTGTGAATGCAACAGACACCGTTTTTTTGTCACAGGTGTAATTAAAACCCCTGGGTAGGTCCTGTTGGCTTGTGAATTTGCAACCCCCGATATACTGGACGGTTGCATCCCCGAAGTCATGGTCATCCGATGTCCAGCGGACCAGTGGAGAGATGTAGGGCAGTAGACATGTCAGGTTTAAATGGCTGCCAAAACTGGCGACCTTCTGTGACGCAACAAGTACAGGAATTTCTGAAAATGTAACGATTGTATGATCAATAAACTGTTAGTAAACTGTTGTTCTGTTTGGTGTTTAACGCCGTGGTCAATATTCAAGCTATAACATGGCGGCCTAACAACAAACGAGCCCTCACCTACCTTTGGGATACGATGACACAGAACCAAAGCACTGGGCCAAGGACTTGTTTGTTTGTTTGTTTGTTTGTTTGCTAGTTTGTTTGTTTGTTGTTTAACGCCGCACTCCGCAATATTCCAGCCATTATGACGGCGGGCGGTCTGTAAATAATCGAGTCTGGACCAGACAATCCAGTGATTGACACCATAAACGTCGATCCACGCAATTGGGATACAATGACATGCGTCAACCAAGTCAGCGAGCCTGAACCCCGATCCCTTTAGTCGTCTCTGAAGACAAGCATAGTCGCCCCTTACGATAAGCATGGGTTGCTGAAGACCAATTCTACCCCGGATGTTCACGGGTCCTCTATTTTGAGTCGACGGCGTTTTAAAACAACACTGAAGGCGTGTGCAACTTTAGAGTAGCCACCATGTTACAATATCTGCAGTGATTAAAATTCAAAACATCAATATTGTTAAATAAAGTATTGTAGAAAGTAAGTTGATCTTATTGAATCACTTATATTAGACAGAGTTAGCCTTATACCCCTTAGATTTATATCGGCTGGTATATATTTTCGTTTAGTGTCTTGTTCAAATCCATAGAGCTGCTCTTGAATGTTGACCTGCAAGACGCTATTGAACTTAAAGATTACATAATACTAGTTCCGGTTCATTTCTTATAACAGTTTCATACAGTTAAAGAAACTTTATTTTTTCGCCATAAATTCATTACTTATTTACGTTTCATTTTATCTGCTAGTTTATATAATAAATTTCTTTAATCTTCTTATAACGTCCATGTGAGCAATACTCAACAACAAAAGTTCCTGTGACCAATATTTTAGTATATCTTAAATAAGTAAAGTTTGGTTTTCAATATTGATGTACATGTATGGAATCAAGTCCCAAAAACGCAACTGCTACAGAAAAGCATGCATTCCATACAAAAGTTGACTTTTATGCAAGCCCCATGCATTTCACTACCCAAGAGTGGGTATAAAACATGTTCGTTAACGGGATTCCATATGCATTCAATTCATTTGTTTAGCATCGTGCTGACAACAACCACTCATAGATCAGAAGAACAAAAACATTACGGAATTATTCAATATTACGAAATGCCACGCCTGTCCGAAAATGAGCGTCTGCGAGCCATTGGTATGCTTGAAACAGGATCGAGTCAACGTGATGTTGCAAGACAGTTTAACGTCCACAGAAACACCATTTGGTGTTTATGGCAACGTTGGCAACAGACGAATTCAGTCAGAGATCATCCTCGGAGTGGCAGGCCACGCGTAACCAATAATCGACAAGACAACTGGATTCGAACAACACACCTACGAAATCGATTCCAGTCAGCAACAGTGACTGCAAGAAGCATCCCTGGCCTTCGACGAATATTTTCACAAACCGTACGTCGTTGCCTCAGATGTGCAGGGATTGTCGCCAGAAGATCCGCCAGACATCCCATTTTGACAGGAAACAACCGTCAAGCACGTCTACAGTGGTGCAGACAGCGTCTACGCTGGACGGCCATGCAGTGGGGACAAGTTCTATTCACTGACGAGTCTCGTTTTCACCTCAGCCACAGCGATGGACGGATTCGAGTGTACCGACGTCGAGGTGAACGTTTTGTCAATCATTGTGTCATGGAAGAAGATCGGTTCGGGGCGGCAGCGTTATGGTATGGGTTGGGATTACAGCAAGACAGAGGACCCGTTTGATGGTGGTAGAGGGAAATCTCAATGGACAGCGCTACCGCGACGAGATCATCGGCCCATACCGTTTTTGCGTCGTCATGGCCCAGGCATTACCTTTCAACATGACAAGCCCCGGCCTCATATTTCTCGACTTGTTCAGGGTTCTCTTCAACAAATCAACGTGAACGTCACCCCCCGGCCGGCTCGCTCCCCTGATCTCTCACCAATCGAGCACATGTGGGATGAGATGGATCGGCGCCTTCGACGTCAACCACGTGTTCCACAGACACTCCAGGAACTTCGAAATATGGGCCAGCAGATGTGGACAGATGTACCACAGGACTTTGTGCGACGCCTGGCCCATTCCACTACAGGACTCTTTATCTGTTGCAAACCGAAATTGCTTCAGATTTGGTAAAAAACATAACTTTGCATTAAATTTTATTCAATGTCACAGGAACTTTTGTTGTTCAGTATATAAGCAATCGTGTCTGTTTAACGCTAACCTTGTAAATGACCTCTCTCAATGATGTCTCGGTGACGCCGTTAATGTTGTACATTTTTTACGAGTGACCGCCTCCGTGGTCTAGTGGTAGAGCGTCCGCCCGGAGAGAGGAAAGTCCGGGGTTCGATCCCCAGCCGCGTCATACCAAAAGACACTAAAAGATGGTACTTGTTGTTACCATGTCTGGCGCTCGGCATAAAGGGGCTAAAACAAGGACCGGTCGGCGCGGAGTCAGTATACTGTGTCTGAGTGGGGTATTCATGTTAAACTGCGGCATGGTATCTCAGTGAGCTAGCACTATAAATCGGCATCTGTCCGGACTAGTACAAGCAGCCACACAAACATACATGCACGTCGCTATATAAGTGCAATAATCTTGGACGCGACGTTAAACCCAATTTCACCTCACCTCACATTTTTTATGTTAATATCGACCCACCCTTACATAACGTTAATAATGACCTACCCGTTGCCGTGACAACGTTAATAATGACCTACCCGTTGCCGTGACAACGTTAATGTTGACCTTCTTGCTCTTGATGTGATGTGTTGAGTCGTAGCAGTACCACTTCCGTGCGTCCGAGGTCATGGCATCACTGATGAGGAGACTAGTCCTGTTCCCCTCACAACTAGTTGAGAAACGTTGATCCTTGTGCCAAACCACCTTGCATTCGCCTTTAATGTTCCGTCGTATGTCTGCAACGCTCACCTCGTTGTGGTACCAGATGACGCGGTCAACGTTGACGTTGACGGTGCAGTCCAAGGCCAAGGTCGTGCCAGGGATCACTGTTTCGAGGTCAACCTTTAGGTCCGGCATCAGGATATCTCAACATTGAACATGTCTTATTATAAATTATACATGTCACATTATAAATTCAATTTCACAGAGACATGATGTACAGTAAACTACGGTTATAACGAACACGCTTATAACGAACTGACGGATATAACGAACTTATTTTTTAGTCCCGGCTATTTGATGTATATGCTGCATATATGCTTATAATGAACTACGGTTATAACGAATTAAAATTAGTCGTCCCTTTGAGTTCGTTATAACCGTAGTTTACTGTATGTGTGTGTACTGTGTAATATGGCTCGCTTAGGTTAAATTATTTACATTATCCTTTTCACGGAGCTTGATTCCAAGGGCCTAAAGGCCATTATACAGTGAGCTTAGCATGAGGCACCGTATTACTGCTGCATTTCCGGTTTCCCTGTCACTCGAATAAAATTTGTGATATCGATGAATCCCAAGTATAAAGTGCGGAGCACAGGAAACTATAGTAAACTACGGTTATAACGAACACGCTTATTACGAACTGACCGATATAATGAACTTATTTTTTAGTATTTTTTATTTGATGTATATAAGCTGTATATATGCTTATTAAGAACTACGGTTATAACGAATTAAAATTAGTGGTACCTTTGAGTTCGTTATAACCGTAGTTTACTGTATATGAACTGTTTCTCTCTGTAGATTTTAACATATCTCCGAATTTCAATTGAAAACAGTTTAAGATGGCGCTGTTGTATAAAACAAGCGATCTGTACTGGCGCTTCGTCTGCACCTAAAGACTATTTCTATATGGTTCTATTTTGTGAAACATAATTAGATTTAAAACTTTTAAAACTTAATAAAATATACTTCGCATAACTGCTGATGAACATTTTAGTCATCTTATCTAAGATAATCAATAGATATAATTGTTTCGGCTTAAATTTTTATTTTAAACACCTTACGGGTCACGTGGTTGTAAATTCATTTCTTACCCCAATCCTTTTTGAAACAAATCATTTCTAAACTAACTTCTCCAGCCAAAGATTACCTTTTACAAACTCTGCCTTAAATTAGCGATGGTTAAATCGATATAATCACATTAACACAACAGTAATTTCAATTATTAGTTACATCAACATGTATTCTTTGTTTTGCCAAGGAGATTATATTCAGACCGCCTCCGTGGTCTAGTGGTAGAGCGTCCGCCCGGAGAGCGGAATGTCCGGGGTTAGATCCCAGGCCGCGTCATACCAAAAGACGTTAAAAGATGGAACTTGTTGTTTCCCTGTCTGGCGCTCGGCATTAAGGGGCTAAAACAAGGACTGGTCGGCTCGGAGTCAGTACACTCTCTCATTTCATGATGTCACTAAGATTCTGTAAATTTTGTTTTTGTTTGTTTGTGTGTTTGTTTGTTTGTTGTTTAACGCCGCACTGAGCAATATTCCAGCTATTAAACGTCGGCCTGTAAATAGTCGAGTCCGGACCAGACGGTTCAGTGATTGATATCATGAGCATCGAGCCACGCATTGGGACACGATGACATGCATTAACCATTCAGGGAGCCTGATCAGGGTTTAAATGGCTGCCCAAAAAAGAGACCTTCTGTGACGTCACAAGTACAGGAATTTCTGAAAATGTAACGACTGTATGACCAATATACTTCGTAAAATGTTGTTCTGTTTGGTGTTTAACGCCGTAAAGTGTGAAGGTACTGTTGTCTTTTTTATCAATAAGAATTGACTACAATATTGTTTTGAGTTTCTGGAGGTTTAAACGAAAATCTCGGTGTGCACACTTTACGAATATCATAGCACAGTGTGGATACCGGTTATTACGTATATATCGTCATGAGACACACACACACACACACACACACACACACACACACACACACACACACACACACACACACACACACATTCATAAATCACTCTGCCTATTACTGTTGTGTGTAGTCATTTTATACTCCACTAATAAGTCCCACTACACAATAAATTGCTGGCCAAAGAAAGTTTACGCTTGAAAATTGAATTTGACAAAAAAATTACAAGCGTTATCAAATCAGTACCAGTCTGAAAACAGTCGAAACACTGCAAATATAAGTTCCAAAACTCAACTTTGATACCCGTATGAAATACATCACCATCGAATAACCATTCCCTGTTTGTTTCTTCTGTAGACATCATCACTCATGTCCTTAAAATGCATTTAGAAGTGGTGCACATAAGGAAGTGAATTAATGAATTATTTATTCTCTACCTTATCGGGGGCACGGGTGGCCCAGTCGTCTAAGGCGCCGCGATTCGCTGTGCAGAGTTGCGTCCCTTGGGCACGCCAGAAACCTATGGTTGTGGGTTCGAATCCCGGTTCGCCCCGATTATGTTTCTAGGTTTGTCAGCACCATACCCGTGCTCGTGGGTTTCACCGAAGTGGTAAACGTCTAAGACCTGCATCACTTCGGGCTTTCCTCCCACATTAAGCTGACTCGCCGTGATATGACTGGAATACTGTTAAAAGCGGCGTTAAACCCAACTCATTCACTCACTCACTCTACCTTATCAGAGATGTGTTAAGCGTCTTTTGCGCGGAATGTTTATAACTAGTCTAAGCCCAACCTGTATCATATTGACACTTTGTCTATAATCTTGTATTTTCTAATTCGTGTGCATGGCAACCGAACATGTTTTGAACATTTCCAACGTGGGCAGAGCGAGAGTGTGTTGTTGTAGAAATATATATATCCATACATTCACATGTATGTCACTCGTGCAGATGGTGTACAAATTGACTGTTTTTCCAATTTTTTAATTGCAAATTTTTTCACATATACATGCTGCGTTAACAATAAAATTTTCCCTTTCTGTTTATTGAAAATAAAAAATCATTTTTTACATATGCGCGCTGCCTTAAGATGACTGTACTGAAACAGAGCACAGTGTGGATACCGGTTATTACGTTTATATCGTCATAACACACACACACACACACACACACACACACACACACACACACACACACACACACACCACACCACACCACACCACACCACACCACACCACACACACACTAACACACACTAACACACACACACACACACACACCACACCACACCACACCACACCACACCACACCACACCACACACACACACCACACACACATACACACACACACACACACACACACACCACACACACACACACACCACCATACCACACACACACACACACCACACCACACACACACTAACACACTAACACACACTAACACACACTAACACACACACTAACACACACACACACCACACCACACCACACCACACCACGTACACACACACAAAAAAGGTGAATTCTTAAGTGAGTGAGCTAATGTTGTCTACCCGGTAGATGCCAATAAACTATAGTGACATCCCGTTCTCTGTGAGTCATGTGGGGCGGTCGGACAGCCACGTAGGTAAAGCGTTCGCTCATCACGCCGAAATTCCGCCGGTTCAATTCCCGACATGGGTACAATGTGTACAATGCCCAGTCGTCTAAGGCCGCGATACGCTGTGCAGAGTTGCGTCCCTTGGGCACGCCAGAAACCTATGATTGTGGGTTCGAATCCCGGTTCGCCCCGATTATGATCCTAGGCTTGTCAGCACCATACCCGTGCTCCATGGTTTCACCGAAATGGTAAATGTCTGAGACCTGCATTACTTCGGGCTTTCCTCCCACATTAAGCTGACACGCCGTGATATAACTGGAATACTGTTAAAAGCGATGTTAAACCTAACTCACTCACTCACTCACTGTAAACATTGATAACGTGGGTTGGATCACAGAAACCTGCAGATGTGATGAAAACAAAGAGTGGGTGTGTCTTTTTCACAAACACCCATTTCTGTCAATATAAACACATGTAAAATATGAGATTTGACAAATCCATTCCCTTATACTCGGAGTATACTGTACAAAAGGTGTTTAGAATGTAAAAAGATACAAACGGAATACACATTTGGTGTGTTCCATCTAAACACTTTTAGGGTCTAAACACATGAAATGAGTTATCGTCTCACAGCCTAAGCACCACCGAAACACAACTTCCCCATCATGCTTAGAATCAAGCAACACCAAGAATTTTGTAACAACATTTTGCGTCATACATTGCCTGTAAATAACGTTATTAACGCGTACCACGATTTCCAACACGCTCTGACATCCAAATTTGAGGGGGGGGTGGGGGGTGGGGGGTGGGGGGGCGGGTAGCCTCGTGGTTAGAGCGTTAGATCGTCACGCCGAAGACCCGGGTTCGATTCCCCACATGGGTACAATGTGTTAAGGCCATGTCTGGTGTCCCCCGCCGTGATATTGCTGGAATATTGCTAAAAGCGGCGTTAAACCATAGTCACTCACTCACTCACCAACTTTGAGGGACTCGCGCCGAAGTATTTGAAAGTGCCATCTTGTTATCAATGAACCTCAACTTGTCCCGGGAGAGCTTCACAGCTTTTGCCCTAACGTTTTGCAAATGTCCGAACACGTCCTGCCCGAACCCCTAGGGGGATTCATAGAATTCATACTCTGAATTCCAAAGATATCTACTCTTGGAAGGCGGGGGATACTACGCAAGTGTATATCACCAGATCTGGCAAAGAACCTGATCATACAAGGTGAGGTGAGGTGAAATTGGGTTTAACGTCGCGTCCAAGATTATTGCACATATATAGTGACGTGCATGTACGTGTGTGTGTGTGTGTGTGTGGCTGCTTGTACTAGTCCGGACTGATGCCGATGTATAGTGCTAGCTCACTGAGATACCATGCCGCAGTTTAAAATGAATACCCCACTCAGACACAGTATACTGACTCCGAGCCGACCAGTCCTTGTTTTAGCCCCTTCATGCCCAGCGCTAGACAGGGTAACAACAAGTACCATCTTTTAACGTCTTTTGGTATGACGCGGCCGGGGATCGAACCCCGGACCTTCCGCTTTCCGGGCGGACGCTCTACCACTAGACCACAGAGGCCGTCCTGATCAAAATAACTACCATCGATCTATATCGTCAAGCAACCTTCACTCTCCTTGCAGAACAGAGCACTCACCTTGGCCGTATTGGAATGTGACCTTGATCTGATCGCTGGATTTTCTTTTACGTGTCTCGGTACATAACCAGTTGGCAGTCGTAAATTCTAATTCTGTCAGATCCACCGAGTTATTTGAACAAGAGATCCAAATATTACCCCGATGATTTTCTGTTAAAACCCAGTCACAACTTCCGCCCTCGTATATCTGAACGGAAGCAGCGATGCCGCCATCTTTGGACCACGTGACTTCCTGGTCGCCAGTTTCCAGGGAACATCTCAGGGTAAGATTATCTCCCTTGATGACCTGTACTGCAAGAGGAAGAGAAAGTCACGATCAGAGAACAGAAATAGAAGTCTTTAGAAGTACTTCCGCGAGGATGAGCGTAACTTTGACGACTCTATTGATAGAGTATTAACATTAACTGTGTGAAATCAACAACATGAATTAAAAAAAGTAATCTATAAATATATAGTAAAACGACAAAGCCCTTTCCATCTCTAATAAAATATCTGCATAAAGCAGAGTTGATTGTACAATCGCGAAAAGGTGAGTGAGTGAGTGAGTTGGGTTTAACGCCGCTTTTAACGGTATTCAAGTTATATCACGGCGTGTCAGCTTAATGTGGGAGGAAAGCCCGAAGTGATGCAGGTCTTAGACGTTTACCACTTCGGTGAAACCATGGAGCACGTGTATGGTGCTGACAAAACTAGAAACATAATCGGGGCGAGCGGGATTCGAACCCACAATCATAGGTTTCTGGCGTGCCCAAGGGACGCAACTCTGCACAGCGAATCGCGGCGCCTTAGACGACTGGGCCACCCGTGCCCCCTCGCGAAAAGGTGAGCGTATCCTGGCGCACAGGTATCAAGCTTGCAGACCTATTTCTTTCCAAATACGATCCGATGGCAATGTCTTTTGTGTAACTTCTTGATTAAACGAGTTTTGCAGCCAATGTGTTCTAGCAGACATTGCTTATTGCCCGGCATATTATTTTTACAAAAAGTATCGATCTAGCCAATTAGTAAACGATGACATGCATCAACCAAATCAGCGAGCCTGACCACCCGATCCCGACGGCAAGCATTGGTTGCTGAAGAGCTATTCTACCCTGCAACTTCGCGGGTCTATTACGAAAAGTCAACACGCAAACCGTTTGTTAAAATGGCCAGTTAGTTGCTACGTTTGATCCAAAAGTAGGCTTGACTTGAAGGTTAATTAAACATAGAAAATGACACGCCCCGATTTACGTCCTATATCAATCACAAAGCGTCAGAACACTTCCTGTATCAAGCATTATGTGTCAGAACACGTCCTGTATCAAGCATTATGTGTCAGAACACGTCATGTATCAAGCATTATGTGTCAGAACACGTCCTGTATCAAGCATTATGTGTCAGGACACGTCATGTATCAAGCATTATGTGTCAGAACACGTCCTGTATCAAGCAATATGTGTCAGAACACGTCATGTATCAAGCATTATGTGTCAGAACACGTCCTGTATCAAGCAATATGTGTCAGAACACGTCATGTATCAAGCATTATGTGTCAGAACACGTCCTGTATCAAGCAATATGTGTCAGAACACGTCATGTATCAAGCATTATGTGTCAGAACACGTCCTGTATCAAGCATTATGTGTCAGGACACGTCCTGTATCCAGCATTATTTGTCAGAACACGTCCTGTATAAAGCATTATGTGTCAGAGCACGTCCTGTAGCAATCAAAATGTGTCAGAACACGTCCTGTATCAAGCATTATGTGTCAGAACACGTCCTGTATCAAGCATTATGTGTCAAACACGTCCTGTATCAATCAATATGTGTCAGAACACGTCCTGTATCAAGCATTATGTGTCAGAGCATGTCATGTATCAAGCATTATGTGTCAGAGCATGTCCTGTATCAAGCATTATGTGTCAGAACACGTCCTGTATCAAGCATTATGTGTCAGAGCACGTCCTGTAGCAATCAATATGTGTCAGAATACGTCCTGTAGCAAGCATTATGTGTCAGAACACGTCCTGTATCAAGCATTATGTGTCAAACACGTCCTGTATCAAGCATTATGTGTCAAACACGTCCTGTATCAATCAATATGTGTCAGAACACGTCCTGTATCAAGCATTATGTGTCAGAGCATGTCATGTATCAAGCATTATGTGTCAGAGCATGTCCTGTATCAAGCATTATGTGTCAGAACACGTCCTGTATCATGCATTATGTGTCAGAGCACGTCCTGTAGCAATCAATATGTGTCAGAACACGTCCTGTATCAAGCATTATGTGTCAGAACACGTCCTGTATCAAGCAATATGTGTCAGAACATGTCCTGTATCAAGTATTATGTGTCAGAACACGTCCTGTATCAAGCATTATGTGTCAGAGCATGTCCTGTATCAAGCATTATGTGTCAGAACACGTCCTGTATCAAGCATTATGTGTCAGAACACGTCCTGTATCAAGCATTATGTGTCAGAGCATGTCCTGTATCAAGCATTATGTGTCAGAACACGTCCTTTATCAAGCATTATGTGTCAGAGCATGTCATGTATCAAGCATTATGTGTCAGAGCACGTCCTGTATCAAGTATTATGTGTCAGAACCCGTCCTGTATCAAGTATTATGTGTCAGAACACGTCCTTTATCAAGCATTATGTGCCAGAGCATGTCCTGTATCAAGCATTATGTGTCAGAGCATGTCCTGTATCAAGCGTTATGTGTCAGAGCATGTTCTGTATCAAGCATTATTTGTCAGAACACGTCCTGTATCAAGTATTATGTGTCAGAACCCGTCCTGTATCAAGCAATAAGTGTCAGAACCCGTCCTGTATCAAGCATTATGTGTCAGAACCCGTCCTGTATCAAGCAATAAGTGTCAGAACACGTCCTGTATCAAGTATTATGTGTCAGAACACGTCCTGTATCAAGCAATAAGTGTCAGAACCCGTCCTGTATCAAGCAATAAGTGTCAGAACCCGTCCTGTATCAAGCATTATTTGTCAGAACACGTCCTGCATCAAGCAATATGTGTCAGAACATGTCCTCTATCAAGTATTATGTGTCAGAACACGTCCTGTATCAAGCAATATGTGTCAGAACACGTCCTGTAGCAATCAATATGTGTCAGAACAACACTTCTTATATCAAGCAATATGTGTCAAAACAACACGTCCTATAACAAACAATATATGTGAGGATATTCGAAACAAAAAGTCGTAGCGACGTAAAGCCATAACTTAATTAACAACGCTCTCGAATGTTCCTGAGGCAGGTGCGTCCACTAGCCTTTTTATCAAAGGCTTGTTTCCACTCTTGCCATATAATGCCCACTTTCCTGTTCTATATATACAGTAAAGTACGGTTATAACGAACTCAAAGGGACTACTAATTTTAGTTCGTTATAACCGTAGTTCGTTATAAGCATATATACAGCATAATACAGCAAATTATCGGGACCAAAAAAGTAGTTCGTTATATCCGTCAGTTCGTTATAAGCGAGTTCGTTATAACCGTAGTTTACTGTAATTGGACTATCGCACAGATTTTCACAAAATCAACATACACGACTGGTACGCCTTCGTTTGAAAGTGATTTACCGCTGCCTGTTCTTTTAAACCCCCAACGATTGCCTATGTGTCAGGGATGAAATGGCGAATGTTTTCGTTATCTGATGGACTAGGTCGCCCCCTATCGTAGTCGCCATCTTTGTGAAGCTATACAAGAATAGAACAGCGATCTGATTGGATGTCGCGTTTTCATTACAAGGGACACAATCGTGATCTGCACGAGGTGGCGCCAGGGTCGAGCCAAGAAAAGTGGCCTTGATGAGGCAAGGGTAGAAACTAGGCTTTGGTATAGGCTAGTGGACACGATTGCCTCGGGAAATGCTTATCTCCATGTCAGAAGGATGATGTTTTAATTTTTGTTACCAAGTCAAATTCAAACATGTGGGTAGGGTAAATTCGTTGTAGCAGGGTACATGGGTTTTTCTTTGTCCCTCGTTAGGATCTAGGTGGCCTCCGGCTCGTGGTTTAAAACTTAACGCGGGGAGCATACACCCTCGTGTACCCCTCGAGATCCTTCTACAACTTATAACATTTTCTCCTCGCTAACAGAAATGGGTAATACGTTTGCTTGAACACGCATTTATTGCACACTGGAATACGTGATGAATGGTGACATATTGCAACAGTGACAGAGGAAAACAGTGCGCGTGGTCACTTTCGTTCGGCCAGCAGTGTATTCCAGTGGCCTAGCACAATAAAACTGGCATGAGTACAGACCAGCGCAAGCAGCCACACTCACGTGTACACACGTCGCTATATCAATTACATCATCTTGGACGCAGCGTTTATCTTCATTTCGGCCGCCTCCGTAGTCTAGTGGTAGAGCGTCCGCCCGGAGAGCGGAAGGTCCGGGGTTCGATCCCCGGCCGCGTCATACCAAAAGACGTTAAAAGATGGTACTTGTTGTTACCCTGTCTGGCGCTCGACATTAAGGGGCTAAAACAAGGACTGGTCGGCTCGGAGTCAGTATACTGTGTCTGAGTGGGGTATTCATGTTAAACTGCGGCATGGTATCTCAGTGAGCAAGCACTATAAATCGGCATCAGTCCGGACTAGTACAAGCAGCCACACACACACATACACGTGCATGCACGTCGCTATATAAGTGCAATAATCTTGGACGCGACGTAAAACCCAATTTCACCTCACCTTATCTTCATTTCACCTCACCTCTATGGCTTTACGCCGCTTCTAGCAATATTCCAGCAATATCACGGTGGGGGACACAAGAAATGGGCTTTACACATTGTACCCATGTCGGGACTCGAACCCGGGCTTCGCCGTGACGACCGAACGCTTTAACCACAAGGCCCAACCCCCCCCCCCCCCTCATACCATGGAATAGACATTATGCTGACACAGGTGACAATGATGCGGGTGGCAGTAGTCACCATCCTGTGACTGTGCATTGGAGTGAGTGAGTATGGTTTTACGCCGCTTCTAGCAATATTCCAGCAATATCACGGCGGGGGACACCAGAAATGGGCTTTACACATTGTACCCATGTCGGGACTCGAACCCGGGTCTTCGGCGTGACGACCGAACGCTTTAACCACTAGGCTACCCCACCGCCCCATGTGAAATGGAACTAACCCTCACCATGTATACGTTGTTAGACCTGTGCCTCAACCCCTAACGATACAGTTGTGTTACCTCTACAAGAACATTGGCTTTACAAAACTATTAAGGATAGCTTTGATGTATTGTCATCTTATAAGCTAGTTCATTATAAATGTGAAAATAATATGAACGACATAAGAGGATTTGGTGAAAATGCTATTCTTGCGACCAATGAAACCGGGAATGTTATTATTCTAGGACATCCAAATTCAGATATTAGTGAAGATCCGGGTTAGAATGGGTCTTCAGCAACCCGTTCTTGTCGTAAAAGGCGACTATGCTTGTAATAAGAGGCGACTAACGGGATCAGATGGTCGGGCTCGCTGACTTGGTTGATGCATGTCATCGTATCCCAATTGCGTGGAGACCCGTGAAGATTCCGTGGTAGAATAGGTCTTCAGCAACCCATGCTAGCCGTAAAAGGTGACTATGCTTGTCGTAAAAGTCGACTAACGGGATCGGGTGGCCAGGTTCGCTGACTTGGTTGATGCATGTCATCGCTCCAAGTTACGTGGATCGATGCTCATGACATTTATCACTGGATTGTCTGGTTCCGACTCGATTATTTACAGACCGCCGTCATATAGCTGGAATATTGCTGAGTGCGGCGTTAAACAACAAACCAACCAACCAACCAAACCAATTGCGTGGATTGGTGCTTATGATGTGAATCACTGGATTGTCTGGTCCAAGCTCGATTATTTACGGACCGCCGTCATAAAAATCAAACGAACAAAGAAAACAAAGATATTCTAACGCAACGTGACAAGTTGTTTAGACGCTATCAATCAGCAGTGTCTGCTTAGTGGAGTGTCCAAGTCCCTGATTGACTACGCACTGCTACCATCTCACCTGAACACCTCAGTTGTTAGATGTGATTTATCATCCAAAACTGGCTCCCACAGGAGATATTGCTTGGGTAAGATCAAGCGATATCTATACTGTAGATATCGCTGCAATGAAATTGCATCACAATGCTTTGCAGACCATTGTGACGTCATTGGTTACCATGACGTCACAATCAAATGACATCACTAATGGCTCTGCTACTGAAGCTGTTAGCAGTACTTTTTACACTTAAGACACTGCTTATTACTTTCTACAAACTGAAAAAGTTGGAAGAATGATGTTGGATGATAAATAAAATCTCACCCTCGTGTCTTTTGATATCAAATATATCAACACTCGTTGATAAAAGTGGAAGCCTCGGAGTTTTCCCACTTTTATCAACTCGTGTTGATATATTTGATATCAAAAGACACGAGGGTGAGATTCTCTATGTGTTAGATAGTTGTACTTATGTTTGAGATCACGTGCCTTGCCACGTGCCACTCTTCCGTACGGAATCTCGTACTCCTGTTGTCATTAAGAAACCTTAGGACCACAATGGCTTACATAATAATCACTATGAAATGAGAGTTACCAGAAGACTTTTGTGTTCTGATAGTAAGTAAATCTACTACATATGTGAAATATATAATCACTAAAAGCGAGTGTAGAGTGTATAGTAACGAGGTGAGAAATGAGTCCGCAGCCCCGTGAAGCAGATATAAATATATTTTCTTTTTTTTCTTTTATTGAAAAATTTTATCTTTAAAAAAAACCTTATTTATGAAAACATTCAATAAGTTTTCTACAGGTAGATAAGGACTATTTGACAAGGATGTTATTTATGATCGTCAAAAGGAAGTATAGTAACGAGGTGAGAAATGAGTCAGCACAGTCCCGTGAGGCAGATGTAAATCTATTTTTTGATAAAACTGTGAAGAAACGAAAACGGCAATATCGATATAGAACTAAGGTGCGTCACCGTGATCAAACAAATCATCAGCCTGGGAGAAAAAGGTCAAGAAGCAAATCGAAGAACATCATGACTCGGAGTAGACCCGGACCTACACCATTTTTCAAAAATACACAACAAAATCAAACCTCACAAAGCATGGAAAGTTGCTAAGCATTGGCCCTTACTAAACGACTCCTGCAAATTTGTTGTGGACATGTGCGCACTCTGGCGGCCAGGCAAAGTACATGGTCACTGCGAACGTTGTGACAAAGGGTATAATGATCTTCTGGTCCATATGATATGCCACTGCAGAACATCAGAATTCATCAGGGATCGTATGTGGTGTGAAATTGTCAACTGTTGTCCAGTAGAATTGAGTGTTACCTTACACTCCATGTGTGGCGTTGACCTAGTGTGCAGTCTGCTGTCATGCACACCTCCTGTACAAGCGAGTGAAGAAGACAATGAGCTGTTTGCAAGAACTGTGATCCAGAACATACACCAACTATGTTTGACACTATATCCTGACCCTTAACCTAATCCTGCTATTTCTCTTGTTAATATCTGTATAACCGTAATGAATTGCATGTAACTCTCCTATGGAATAAAGATGATAATAATAATAATAATATGTCACACATGATACAGGCCCAGGGGATCAAGGGCAATCAGAATGATGATCAAACTGATATAGATGAAGAGTTACACACAAGATTAGATCCTAGAGAAATGCCCTTACATACAGTCTGTGGAAAAATAAAAGTCTAGGTCCAGTTAACTATGCAATGCATCTTTGTTGTTTGCAAGCAGTTATCTTCTCGCGAAACTTTCCAGTTTTCTTAACATTTCTCAAAAAGGAATATCTCCCAAACACCTACAGACATGGGATGGTAATCTCGATTTATAAGGGTAAAAAAGATCAGTCAGATCCTAAAAACGACAGGGTCGTCATTATAACATCATGTGTAGAAACACTATTTGAAAAAGTAATTTTTCAACGATAGATAGAGTTGTGTACTCTTCGTTGCTCTTTCTTGTTTTTATAAGTGATATTATTGTATATAGATAAACATTTCAGTTGTTATGCTCGCTGATGACAATGTTTTAGTCCGCGCTCCAGTATCAAATCAAATAAGAAAATCCTATAGTTGGAAGCGTCAAACACACCTACAGTAAACTACGGTTATAACGAACACGCTTATTGCGAACTGACGGACATAATGAACTTACATTTTTGGTCCCGACTATTTGCTGCAGTTATACTGTATATATGCTTATAACGAACTACGGTTATAACGAACTAAATTAGTAGTCCCTTTGAGTTAGTTATAACCGTAGTTCGTTATAAGCGTAGTTCGTTATAACCGTAGTTCGTTATAACCGTAGTTCGCTATAACCGTAGTTTACTGTATCTGATTCATAAGGCAGGAGACGCCTTCAAAAGGTTGATACCATGGTCACCCCCTACATAAACAGACTGCTCACAGAACTTAAATTTTAACTTAAACATTAATATGAGTTAGACAACGCGTCATTCAAAACTGGACTTTTCCTGACAAAGACTTATTTTATGAATTTCGATACCATGTCTAGGGGAATCACAGACTGATAGCTATAGATTCTATCTGTATATTCACCTAAGATACAAAACACTTTTACATCAGACTTTCTGCGTCCCTGGAGCTATTTGACTCCAGTCTGCACAACACAGTACGGCACCATCATGCTATCGGGTGGTCAAGCTCGCTGACTTGGTTGAAGCATGTCATCGACCCCAATTGCGTGGATCGATGCTCATGATATCAATCACTGGATTGTCTGGTCCAGACTCGATTATTTACAGACCGCCGTCATATAGCTGGAATATTGCTGAGTGCGGCGTAACACAACAGACAAACCAACCAACCGTAGTGCTAACCCACTGAGATACTACACCGCTGTTCATAATATATAAGTAGACCTAACATTATGTCAGTCGCGCTATGACGCAATATTGTGAAGTCATCAAGGGAAGCTACTTGAAATCAATTGTGATTCGTCCTTCTCTCTCTTATTGTCAGTGTTGAAGGTTACACACTACTGAACCTATTCAATACTTAATACGAGTAAGTTTCTGGTGTCCACGATCGTGATATTGTTGGAATACTGCTAAAATCAGCGTAAAATCCTCACTCACTGAATACAACCATGGATAAGAAATAGGTCTGAGAATCCACAGAGATCTGGAGAACCATCCACCGATTTTAGAATCCAATACGGATTTCAAAATTCACCACACATTTGAGAAGCCAAAAACAATAAGAGATTCCAAAGTTAAGAATCCACCACAGATCTGAGATTCCACAACAGATCTGACTTGAACCTGCGTGCTCTGAATAACTAGGCAAAGTTGAGGGTAATGAACACACAATTACAGTGAACTACATAGTTGAAGATGTAACCTACCTTCCGTGCATTGAATGACGCCACCACAACACACCACGAACAAAGTGGCCAAGTTATGTCTCCAAACCATCGCGATCATGGTCCGGCAAACAAGCGGACATACGACATTCTGAGAACGGCACAAACACAATGTCACGACAACATATCTGCTGGAAGCTTAGTGCGGGAAGCAATGGCATAATACGCTAATTACCCTAATTTAGATGTCGTTAACGTACATAGTTAGAACGTGAAAGTTCGCACATAGCAGGAGAATAGTGGCCCTGCGAGCACTGTGAGTCAGAAGACGCGGTGGTAAAGCCGCATGCTCATTACGGCAATTATTGACTGAAGTCATTTTCATTCAGGAGTCGACATTTAACAAGGATTTTACATAGCGTTGTGTTGTGGTGGTGATATATTTGAACACAACTCCTATATACCCCCCAACGCTGTATCGCGTTAAATGGATGGTGGATCAGTTTTCAAAGACGCCGCAATTTGCGGTGCACCGATACGTCCTTTAGGTGTGCTAGAAACCTGTGACTATGCCAGATTCCACCCGATTATAGGTATAAACATCTGGGACCCGTTCCACGAAGCCATCTTAGCGCTAAGGTGATCGTAACTCCCATACTTTAACACTGGCTTACGATAGTCATAGCGCTAAGATCGGTTTCAGGAACGGGGCCTTGGCGTACGTAAGACAACGTGACCATGTTGTGCCGCCAGCACATATGTCCTGTTCTTTACAGGGTTCTTATTCAGTCGAATTTTCTCCATGAGTTGAAATTTCGTCTCATATGGTCTGAAGTCGACAATGTCATATATTCCTGTATGGTCGCCTTCAGACTACCCATGGTTTGGGCGACAGCATCTGATTCGTTATATTAACTGGCGTTATCCATGACAATGACGCTGACGTTGTTTAAAATGGGCAATAGCTGAAGTTCAAACCAGTCTATGAACACATCACCTCCTATAATTTCCTTATGAAAATCACCACTTTTCTTTTTCACCTCGAAAACTAGCACACATCCATCAATAAACCCCATATCATGGGTTGCAGCGTTCACAACGATGACACGATTACCCTTACCTGATGGTACCATGGGTGTTTTTTGTCCATCTGCTCGATAGCCACATGTAGTCAGTGGAATGATTCATCAAGGTAAATTATCTGGACGCCCTGACTGTGATAGTTATGAATAGTTCGGGGATAATGTGGCCTCATAGACAGGATGGAATATTTTCCCCTGAAAAGTGCTCGGTCATCGCCACGCGCAGTGTATCGAAATCCCATCTTTTGGAGAGCAATAGTGAGTGCAGTTGACATTACTTGTATCTTTGAGACCACCTCTATACCTCTATACCTGTTTTGTTTTATTTATCATACCGTCGACTTGATGGTATGAATTGAAAACCCAATAATTTTTGCCAGTTCGGTAATTCACCCTATCTAAATTAATAAATTGTTTTTCTCTATCTCTCTAAAGTGTAAACGACTTGTATACATTTCCCAGTACAGACTCCATATCGTGTACCTTGGTTATGGCTATGCAAGTGTAATGTAACATGCATCATGGGAGCAATGTTACCGTAACACAGCGTCATGTTGTCATTTTAGAAAATGCATATCTAGAATTTTCTCAAAATGATTTTTGGGTGTGGATTAGATGTTTTATGAAGATTACATTATTATCATTTGAACGGAGTCACGAGCGCATATTTCTATAGTCCGTTTCAGACTGCCATCATTGGACTTGAATAAATGTAAACTTCCTGTTTTCGTTCGAATTTGTCTCCTCTAAATTTGTCGATAGGACTCCTGGTGACTGAAATACTTCAAACCACAGGGAGGTCGATCGGTAGTTACTTGATATTTCAAAAACAACAGTCTGTAGAAAATTACATCCTTTTTTAGCAGGCAAAAAGCAGTTTTCTAGTATTTCCGACAGTACTTACGTAAATCAATGCGACATATGATTTTCACACCTGCAATGAATTGAAGGATTGACGACACACGCGGCCGGATGTGTGAACTGCATTCGATTGGTCTATGATATTGGCCACGCCCTCGCCCTCTCCCTCTCCCTCGCCCACGCCCACGCCCATGCCCACGCCGCATTACCCGAGCTTCCGTCACAGGCTTTATAAAGAAGCGTGTGTCTTCAATTCTATCGTTCAGAAGTGAAATCCTTCTACAAACAGGACATTTCGATCAGAGAAGGTAGCGCGGGAGCCTACAGTTCTCAAGATGTCGTTTGTTCTGCCAGCCGATTTGAAAATGGGAGATTTTACTGTTGATGAAGATTGCAGTGTTGTGCTGTGTGCAGCTGCAAGTTGCCGGGATGTTGTTGAAACTCAACTCGTTCGGAAAACAAGTCTTCATTTTGATGGACTTTACGAGAAAGCTGAAAACTTCACTCAGCCGAAATGAGTTGCATCGCATGAGCCCAGAACCACGAGAAACTCGAGAAACTCAAGAATTTTCAAGCTGAACACCTGACAGTGTTTTCTACGACAAATTCCACGAAAGAAACATCTGAAGAATTTCTATGATTTCATATGTGACAATTCTCGGTTTCAAGGCAGACCCAGCGACAACAGTGCAATAATCAAACGACTTTGAATGAACCCACAAACGTGCGCATGTAGCAATGTGTCCTTCAGAATCAATTCTGTTCAGACGTTTTGATTTCATGTGTTCCAGAATTCTTTTAGAATTGTTTTGGATTTGGATTTTAATGCCACATTATAAAATCATCTTATATTTGCATTTTAATGATGAATATATTTCTTAAATTAATAAATTCATGTTCACCTTATATGAATCTTTTTCTTGTTCTTGATATTGGGCGTATTTGGGATTTTTCGAAATGAACGAAGTCACATTCCAAATGCCCCGCAGCGTTACATGATCGTTTATCTTGTTGAATAGCATTTGCCGTTAATCTTCCATGCCTTAAAATTTATGGGCCATAAAAAGCTTAGACTTGCCTATTTATGTTTTTTGCGAATCATTTACCAGACCACGGAATCACGCATACGGTGAATCCATCAGTTAGCCGACCCGTGAAGATCCTGGATAAAACCCATGCTTGCCGTAAAAGGCAACTAACGGGATCGGGTGGTCAGGCTAGATGACTTGGATGAAGCATGTCATCGATCCCCATTGCATGGATCGATGCTCATGAAGTCAATCACGTCCTACACCTGCATCTCATCGGCTAACTCTCTCGCTCTCTCTCACTCTCTCTCGCTCTCTCTCGTTCTCTCTGCCTCTCTCTCGCTCTCTGTCTCTCTCTCTATCTGTCTGTCTCTCTCGCTCTTTCTCTCATCGTCCCTCTCGCTCTCGCTCTCTCGTTCTCTCGCTCTCTCTCACTCTCTCTCTCTCGCTCTCTCTGCCTCTCTCTCGCTCTCTGTCTCTCTTTCTATCTGTCTGTCTCTCTCGCTCTCTCTCTCTCTCTCTCTCTCTCTCTGCCTCTCTCTCTCTCTGAATGTCTGCCTCTCTCGCTGTCAGCACCATACCCGTGCTCGTGGGTTTCACCAAAGTGGTCAACGTGAGCCCAGCTTATCTGTGTGTGTGCCTCTCTCTCTCTCGCTCTCTCTGTGCCTCTCTCTCTCTCTCGCTCTCTCTGTGTGTCTCTGTCTCTATGTCTGTCTCTCTCGCTCTCTCTCACTCTCTCTTTCACCGTATCTCTCTCTCTCTCTCTCTCTCTCTCTCTCTCTCTCTCTGAATGTCTGTCTCTCTCGCTGTCAGCACCACACCCGTGCTCGTGGGTTTCACCAAAGTGATCAACGTTTGAGACCTGCATCACTTCGAGCTTTCCTCCCACATTAAGCTGACACACCTGATATAACAAGAATACTGCTAAAAACGGCGTTAAACCCAACTCACTCACTCAATCTTTCCGGCGGATACTCGTTTATGTGACACCGACAGTATCACGTCAATAGGATTAAGTGAAGCGTAATTAAAATCCTCCCAACTATCGATACCTACCCAGCATCCCTTGTATGTATACGAGTGACTGGACGTTGTATGGCGCACTCACAGGATCTGGCACTTGTTTGAATGCCAGAAACTGCACTTAACTACAATATCCCCACTTACACCGAGATGCGAATAAAAGGCGACTTGCTTGTCGTAAAAGGCGACTAACGGGATCGGGTGGTCAGGCTCGCTGACTTGGTTGAAGCATGTCGTCGATCCCCATTGCATGGATCGATGGTCATGAAGTCAATCACGTCCTACACCTGCATCTCATCGGTTCACTCTCTCGCTCTCACTCTCTCGTTCTCTCTCACTCTCTCTCTCTCATCGTCTCTCTCGCTCTCTCTCTGCCTCTCTCTCCCTCTCTGTCTCCCTCTCTATCTGTCTTTCTCTCTAGCTCTCTCTCTTTCTCATCGTCCCTCTCTCGCTCTCTCACTCTCTCTCACCGTCTCTCACTTTCGCGCTCTCTGTCTCTCTCTCTCTGTCTCTCTCTCGCTCTCTCACTCTCTCTCACCGTCTCTCTCTCTATGTCTCTCTCTCTCGCTCTCACTCTCGCTCTCTCTGTCTCTCTCTCGCTCTCACTCTCTCACCCTCTCTCTCTCTCGCTCGCTCTCTCTCTCTCTTGCTCTCTCTCTCTCTCTCTCTCTCTCTCTCTCTGAATGTCCGTCTCTCTCACTGTCAGCACCATACCCGTGCTCGTGGGTTTCACCAAAGTTACACTGAGATATGAATAAGTAGTACTTAAGGTACACGTAGCGCCATGTGTTGTTTTATGCCGCATTCAGAAATGTTTCAGCTGCACCACTTACGCGTGTGAATATCGAACCTGGATCAGACAAACTAGGGGTTGATGCCATGAGCAAAGTATCACGGCGTTGGAGTACGATGACAGCAATCACACACATGCCCGATGGTGGTAATACTGTTGACGTTAATCAACAAATACTTTGAAACGATAAATAAATACTAAGTTTATTGCTTCATAATTAACCCTAATGTGTGTGTGTATTTTAGCTAATTGGAACTGTGTGAATTACCGAAGGGACGGGGTAGCCTTATTTAAAGCGTTCAGTCACCACGTCGAATGTCACTTGCGTGGATCGATGCTCATGATGTCTATCACTGGATTGTCTGGTCCAGACTCGATTATTTACAGACCGGCGTCATATAGCTGGAATATTGCTGAGTGCGGCGTTAAACAACAACCAAACCACGTGGAATGGGTGTATGCTTTCTTTGCCTTTGCTTTCGGGCCAAACAAACTAGGGGTTGATATCGTGAGCAAACTCTCACGCCGTCGGGGTACTATAACACACACTCCTCTATGACACACATTGTGACCATTCAATCCTCTTTTTTTCCTCGCTTTTATTACAATCATGGGTCACTCGGAATGTAGTATGTCGAATGTCCTCACTTGGATCATTCTCTAGTCAATGGACTGTACACAATTTAAAGAATAATGAGTGATATAAGCTTCAAACACTACTGAAGAGTGATATATTACCATAGAACCCTAAATAAAACCCTATCCGTATTCTTAAGAAATAACTAGTCTACGATCCATCTATATCATGAACATATGCTTATGAATCACTATCAAATAGTGATGATGCCAGGTGTTCGCGAAAAGGTGAGCTTATTCTGTCCCATTGGTGGAACCCATCACAAACGCATGCAAAGGCAAGTCAATTGTTCACCTGAAAAAGCTGAGAATTGCACAGGACTACACTTTTGTGACAATTATAACATCGATGTAATCGGACCATCGCGACATATATTTTGATGAGAAATAACGTTTTCGGTACAACGAGAGATTTTACCGCTTTGGTAAGTCATACTGGCAAATTGAATATATTTTAAAGTCATGGTTCGGGACTCTCCTCGTTGTTTTGTGTGTATAACGTTGTCAGGAGTATCTACATTCACTGATCTTTCCAAATTAACATTTTTAACAACCCCAAGGCAACTAGCTCGACCTTCTTTAAGCCATGATGCTGGCACACGGTTGACATATGGTGGACAAATCAAGCATGATTACAATTTCACCGAAACAATGATACCTCGAGCTGACTGTGTTTTTTTTATGCGGACACTGAAAGAAACATTACTTTTTTATTAATTACAGTTAAATTGGTCACAGGTTACCTGCGTATATATAGAACAGCTTATTTCCGAAGAATTCTGATCGGACATTGCAGATATATAATGTCATCGATCTAAAACCTGCAAAGTGGCAGCGCCAGACAGCATTTAGGTCAAACAGCGACCCGTAAAGATCCGGGGTAGAATAGGTCTTCAGCAACCAATGCTTGCCGTAACAGGCGACTATGTCAGTCGTAAGAGACGACTAACGGGATCGGAGGGACAGGCTCGCTGACTCGGTTGATGAATGTCATCGTATCCCTGTTGCATGGATCGATTTTCATGATGTTAAGCACTGGATTGTCTGGTCCAAACTCGATTATTTACAGACCGCCGTCATATTGCTGGAATAATGCTGAGTGTGGCGTTACATGACAAACAAACAGATAAACAACGTCAAACAGGTTTGATTTTAAAAGTGTCACAAGGAAAGCACACTACCATGTTAATAAAAGTTGACGACGGTTACAAAAGACACAAACAAGAAAAGTTTATTTGAAAGAAAATCGGTTTCGCCGTGTCACAGTTCACAGTAAGGGGCAGAGTGAGTTTACAAACGAGTTCTTCCGACTTCCCGGGTGTGTATTGCAGTCAGATGATTCATGTATTGTTGATCAATCTGAGATTGTTATTTTTGAACTTGCAAATAAAATTGATATTAATGTTCGGTGACATTAACTTACTTACGTTTTTAAATTAACGCCACGTGGGCTTCATGGCTACATCAGTACCTCTCGGGGTTTGACCCCCTTTAAGGTTAAAAATACCCACACGTTTCAGTGAGGGAGATGAAGCAGGTGCCCCGTGAAGATCCGGGGTAGAAAGGTCATCAGCAACCCATGCTTGCTGTAAAAAGCGACTATGCTTCGTAAGAGGTGACTAACGTGATCGGGTGGTCAGACTCGATGACTTGGTTGATGCGTGTCATCTATCCCAATTGCGTGGATCGATGCTCATGTGTCAATCACTGGATTGTCTGGTCCAGACTCGATTATTTACAGACCGGCGTCATACAGCTGGAATATTGCTGAGTGTGGCGTAAAACAACAAACAAACAAACAAAAAATGAGGGAGATTCCGGGGAATCCTACCTTCTGGCCGAAACTTATTGGCTTGCAAGTTTCCTGTCTCCTGGTCGAGACGGTTATATTTTCCGACAAAAAATGAGGAAATTAAATATAATTGAATTACTTATCGGGGCAATCGACATGCACTATAATGTGCATTATAATGTGTAATCAACAACAACAACAACGACAACAACAACAACAACAACAACAACAACAACAATAATAATGTGATCATTGCGCCACAGCATTAATGAAAGGATCACTATGCAGTTTGATTTTAAACTCCGCTCCCTGGGGAGTATACAATACATTACCTGTAATTGTGATTATTGTGACTCACTGCTTATATATAGAACAGCTTGTTCCCGAAGAATTCTGATCGGACATTGCAGATATTTAATGTCATCGATCTTAAACCTTCAAAGTGGCAGCGCCAGACAGCATTTAGGTCAAACAGCGACCCGTAAAGATCCGGGGTAGAATAGGTCTTCAGCAACCCATGCTTGCCGTAACAGGCGACTATGTCTGTCGTAAGAGACGACTAACGGGATCGGAGGGACAGGCACGCTGACTCGGTTGATGAATGTCATCGTATCCCTGTTGCGTGGATCGATTTTCATGATGTTAAGCACTGGATTGTCTGGTCCAAACTCGATTATTTACAGACCGCCGTCATATTGCTGGAATAATGCTGAGTGCGGCGTTACATGACAAACACACAGATAAACAACGTCAAACAGGTTTGATTTTAAAAGTGTCACAAGGAAAGCACACTACCATGTTAATAAAAGTTGACGACGGTTACAAAAGACACAAACAAGAAAAGTTTATTCGAAAGAAAATCGGTTTCGCCGTGTCACAGTTCACAGTAAGGGGCGGTCGAGACGGTTATATTTTCCGACAAAAAATGAGGAAATTAAATATAATTGAATTACTTACCAGGGCAATCGACATGCA
Organism: Haliotis rufescens; assembly: GCF_023055435.1. Taxonomy (NCBI): domain Eukaryota; kingdom Metazoa; phylum Mollusca; class Gastropoda; order Lepetellida; family Haliotidae; genus Haliotis; species Haliotis rufescens. The sequence continues at coordinate 4,246,898 of NW_025964046.1, forward strand.
CTATAATGTGCATTATAATGTGTAATCAACAACAACAACAACAACAACGACAACAACAACAACAACAACAATAATAATGTGATCATTGCGCCACAGCATTAATGAAAGGATCACTATGCACTTTGATTTTAAACTCAGCTCCCTGGGGAGTATACAATACATTACCTGTTATTGTGATTATTGTGACTTTAAACTATAACGTATCGTCGACATAGCTTAAACGATACCGATGCGACGTTAGAATAATAGTCATTTCAACAGAAGACTTGCATTCATTAATTTTCATTTATTAAACCACTTATTAAAATACAACCTTGACCAAACACCAAACAGAAATTCTGCAGTAGCCCGTGTTAATATATCAGCAATAATCGTTATTACTTAATATTACACACACACACACACACTAACACACACACTAACACACGCACATATATACTTTGATACCCCTTGCCCATGCCAAAACTCAACGGGAGAAATATAAAAATGAAATCGTTGTCTCGTACCCATCCATGTAGAACCTCGCTGTCACAAAGCGCAGCCTCACGCGGTCGCCTCGCCGGGGAACTGGACAAACCGTGCTTCCTGACGCGTGGCTGTTTTATTGACAGGTGTTTATTTCTGACGTGTCAGTGTCGCTAATCAATTTCCATTAAATGCATCGGGTGATCAGTAATTTGTTTATCTGTGTATGTTACTAGGTACCCGTTCATTAGCAACATGTAAACAAAGAGAACAAGATACACCGTGAAGCTCGCTTTCAGATACCGTCGCCCATAAACTTGTAACCATTCAGTAATTTCAATTAAAACCTTTCCTGTCAAGATGACAAACTGGGAGTTATTCTTAAAAGGGCGCACAGTACATTTGAAATTGTAATCAAGGACTAACATTTTTTAGGAGTTTAGTGAAGTTGTTAACATTAAAGGAACTGTTTTCAGTATTATTTTGTGACGCTTACTCACAATTCAACAGAAAGATCATTTGGAACTTATGATGTCAACAGGTGCGTGAGTTGATGTACGGGACATGTTTGTTGTATTAAGCTTAAGGTTTAGTGGGTGCGTTAGGGGGACGATGTCTTTGTGTCGTGGAAGCATGTCCAAGTGTTAATCACAAAAAGGTCTATCTCAAAATCTATCCGTCCAAATTGAAAAGGTTGATATAACAGACAAAAAAACACCTATGATGGTTGTCGACGCAAGGTCGTTTGCTAGATTGATAAATATGCTATAGGCGATTTATATACAGAAAATATTAATTATGAAATACAAACTTCTACTATTATGAAGCCGCTTTATTTTAAATTCTAATTTATTAAATGTTATTCATAATACACGTCTTTGAAAGGCATTTAGAAGTTGCCATCCATAAATTCTCTTCCTTATGTGTGTCACTTCTAAGTACTGGCCTCTAACCTTCAGGGGGCGGTCGGGTAGCCTAGTGGTTAAAGCGTTCGCTCGTCACGCCGAAGACCCGGGTTCGATTCCCGACATGGGTACAATGTGTGAAGCCCATTTCTGGTGTCCCCCGCCGTGATATTGCTGGAATATTGCTAAAAGCGGCGTAAAACCATACTCAGTCAGTCAGTCTAACCTTCAGCGCTAGTTACTGTTAAGTGTTGGCTTCCATTGTCTATTGCTAATCACCTATCAACGCCAATCATCTGTTGGCTTCCCTTGTTAGTTTCTACTCTTTGTTATTTTCCAGCTTTTGTTATCTTATTAATTTTGTTGTCCTTAGATGTACATATATATGCTCTCTGCCTCATGGCATTCATTTACCTGATGAAGGTGTAATCAAATACACCAAAACGTTGTGTTCCTCATAATAAAGAAGTTGACATCCATGCATTCTCTTCTTTGTTTATAATACCACAATTTCCCGTCCACCATCTTTTTAAAAACATAGGTAAGGTGATGTGAAATGGGGTTTAACGTCGCGTCCAAAATTATTGCACTTTTATAGTGACGTGCATGCACGTGTGAGTGTGTGTGTTTGTGTGGCTGCTTGTACTAGTCCGGACTGATGCCGATTTATAGTGCTAGCTCACTGAGATACCATGCCGCAGTTTAACATGAATACCCCACTCAGACACAGTATACTGACTCCGAGCCGACCAGCCCTTGTTTTAGCCCCTTAATGCAGAACGCCAGACATGGTAACAACAAGTTCCATTTTTTAACGTCTTTTGGTATGACGCGGCCGGGGATCGAACCCCAGGCCTTCCGCTCTCCGGGCGGACGCTCTACCAGTAGACCACGGAGGCGGTCCTTATAAAATATGAAGACGACAGGATGTCACATGAACGTGACAGCTCTGGCGGCCATTGTACAAAGCGATCTTAGCGCTAAGGTTATCGTAACTCCCATACCTAAACAAAGACTTACGACAGTCGTTGCGCTAAGGTTGTTTTGTACAATGGCACCCTGGTCCACTGGTTTAATGTTGTGGACCAGTTTAAAATACCCGCATGCTATATGGCAATTGCATTTTAAGATTGAACGAAGCCAGTGACTAATATCAGCAACGACACGACATCGCCAAACCACCGAGCATGACCACCCAATCATTAAGTCGCTTCTTACGACCCCCAGAGATCATCTTCCCGAGGCAAGGGAATTATCTGACTATAGAAGTCCAGTTTCCATCCTTGCCCTTCTGAGCTGGAACTCCTGAGTCACATTTTGGCTGGACTAACGAGTCTATGCATAGTCTATTCTAAACTGGACATCCGGTTCGTAAAAATATGAATTTCGGTCGACTGAAGACTTTTCAAAACATTTGTACCGTTAACTGGGCGTCAACCTAAAATTCAACATGTCATTAAGAACATAAATTCAGCGATTTATGTGAAATATATATTTTTGTCGTTGGAATAAATATTATTATATATCAAAGCACTGTCTCCGCTTCATATTGATTTTCTTTTGAGAAGAAATTGGTTTAATTGATACATTTTGAGATATTGAGCAAAGTAAACATCTTGTATGTAACTGGTAACAGAAATTGTTAGTTGTTTCCTAAAGGTGGGTGATGTACCCTTCAGAGGGTATGCAGGACCGCATCACTGATCCTATTTAAAGCCACTCTGATGTTCTCATTCTAAGTTTGAAATACCAATCTGTCATAGTCTAGTTGCTTTACTGTCCATCGATGATAGCTTGTATATGTATGCTATGAGCTAAGACATATTCCGGTCAGGATATGGCTGAAGTAGTGCTAATATGACTTTACATTTAAACTCACTCACTCACTCCCTTCACTAGCGGTCACGTCACTTAAGGCGCCGCAAATAGCGTCCCTTTGACGTGCGCGGATTCTATAATCTTAGGTTCGCATCACGGTTCGCGTTTACCCAAAGTGGCAGAAGTCCGAAACCTACATCTCCTCCAGTTTTCCTCCCACATTATAATGGAAGTACTGTTCGGACAAAAAACACTTTAAAAAAACTATCCTGTGCCCCCATATCAACCACTTCTTATCTTTATGTGCGTTCATCTCATGTACCTTCGACAACAAACAGTTGTCACCTGTGAACCGTCTAAACTCCAAGGACGACTCCAAGGCAACGCTCCCACGCACGCGTTGTAGGGGACACTTGGTCACCGGATAATACTTGCATATGTCTTTTTAAAGCTGTTTGTAACAAATCCATCTCATTGTAGACACAAACATCCTGTCTAGGTACTGTTATGTGTACCACAGCAAATGACATTTAACTTCAGGGTGGTCAGGTTCCGGAGAACAACGCGGGAGATATGGATGTCGTGGGCGGAATATATTGTTTGTGTTCATTTCTATCTTCTAAACGGACAATACATATCTTATTTTAGTAAACAACGAACTGTGAAATAGATCACACCTTCTTTTATTTAGCTGAAGATTACCTTTTTATATTTTGGTATTGCTAGAAAAGAATTCTTTATTTTACTGACGAAGCTTATCCTCAAAATGTATTACGTTTTGTTGTCTTTGGCTGAAGCTATTTTCTAGACTTGGTTTTGTTTGTTATGAATAGATTTAGCGTTTAAGTAGTTTTATCGAGATATTGTTATTTGGCTGTTGACAGAAGAAAGAAAAGATGCTTTCGCCATCGATCCTTCGTTTGAAAACACAATATTTCAGCTATAACATGGCGTGTCAGCTTGATGTGGGAGGACAACGCGATGTGATGCAGATCTTGGGCCTTTGGTGAAAGCAGAAAAAGCGACTATGGTGCTGACAAACCTTGAAACATAACAAGCCAGACACTGGGATTCGAACCCACGATCTGCGGTTTCTAGGATAAAACCACTGATCAGCGAATCCGTAATCAGGTCCGGGAAAACAATACAGGCTAAAGTGAATTCAGTTCCTGACATGGGTACAATATGTGAAGCCCAAGTCTGGTGTCCCCCGCCGTGATATTGCTGGAATATTGCTAAAAGCGGTGTAAAACCATATTCACTCACTCACTCAAGGTTACCGGTATCAGACCGAAGGGGGAATAAACATTGAAAGCTCTCAATGAATATTGTGTCAAACGGGCGTCCCGTTAATTTACACTTTGTTCATTGAACCGCAAAGGTCAGACTTTTTTTCAGCTTGGATTACGAATCAGCCGATTCCCCCCAAAAAATTGTGAACAACATAAAAGCAGTAGGCTTCGTTTTACGTCCGGTCATAAAAATTAAAATGTTAAAAGCGGACTTATTTTCTGTGGTTATCAATACAAATAAATTACTTAAAATCAAACTGTTAATAACTGTTGAGTATTTATCTTAAAAACAACATTTTAAGGAAAGCCAAAATACTTTTTTATTCGTTTTTTTTTTCAATTTATTATTTCGACCTTCCGACCTGATAAACGGATAATTAAGAAGGATGAAAAGGTTGGTAAATCAAACTCATGTTTGTATGTGATAATGGAGGCAAAACTTAATATACAAAATGGAAGATTCCTGTAAGCAATCCATTTATAATCTTTTACTAAAAGAACCTCACTGTGCTGTCATCTGCTGGCAAACAGGTTGTTAAAAAAACCAGCTTTTATTCTCGATGTTTGACAAGATTCACCTATTGAGCCCAATCAAACTTACCATGCTATAAAAAAGATTACTTTGAAAAAAAGATCATGCACTGTGCATTTCATTTTCATTTCTTATTGACATATCAACCAAATGTTTCAATATCAAAATCCTTAAAGTGAAAAGAAGTGTGGCCTAACAAAGGTCTAACATTTGCGGTCCGACGCTATTAGTACATAAAAGCACATTGTAAGATCCTTCTGTCAAATATCAGACATCAAAGCCTTGAAGTAGAATGTAGAATTGCCTCAGAATGAGAAAATGCAATGTAATTTACCAACTTCTAGTGAATCTCACTAGGAGGTCGATTGGTTATAAAAAGGACGAAAATGATAATTATAGAATACGGATGGGGGAGTAATGTTTCATAAGCTAAGTCTAATTCAGGGCTTGTCTGAGTGAGTCAAAGATGTACCAAAGAATGGAAAAGGCACACACCACACGAGATAGAATGACAGTTTGCACCTCTCGAAACATCGGGCACCACTACCATCTATCGTGTCGTGCTTCGTGGGGGCAGTCAATGGACACCCTCACACGGTCTGAGCAGGACTTTCGAATCGTGACATGAAATCCAAAGCCTACTTCCTGTCTGTCTTAAGTGCATAATGTCTTCCGCGATATGCTAACGTGCACATATTTAGTCTTGTCCAAGAATCTATGAACATGTAGGTGTGTGTGGGAATGGGAGTGGGTGTGTACAATTCTGAGAGATGGCATTTTAAAAATAAATGTCAGTGAAAGACATTTATTGACTTAATTGGAACTTTAGATACCTGGGGTAAATATGTCTTTATATCCTATTTTCATGAATGAGACCCGAAACAGCCCACTTTGTTTGGGGACATTGTCTCCACTCACTACACACAGGACATTGTCTCCACTCAGTGCACACAGGACATTGTCTCCACTCAGTACATACAGGACATTGTCTCCACTCACTACACACAGGACATTGTCTCAACTCAGTACACACATGACATTGTCTCCACTCACTACACAAAGGACATTGTCTCCACTCACTTCACACAGGACATTGTCTCCACTCACTACACACAGGACACTGTCTCCACTCAGAACACACAGGACATTGTCTCCACTCAGAACACACAGGAGATTGTCTCCACTCACTACACACAGGGCACTATCTCCACTCAGTACACACAGGACATTGTCTCCACACACTTCACACAGGACATTGTCTACACTCATACCACACAGGACATTGTCTCAAATCACTACACACAGGACATTGTCTCCACTCACTACACACAGGACATTGCCTCCACTCACTACACACAGGACATTGTCTCCACTCAGTACACACAGGACATTGTCTCCACTCAGAACACACATGACATTCTCTCCACTCAGAACACACAGGACATTGTCTCCACTCACTGCACACAGGACATTGTCTCCACTCACTACATACAGGACATTGTCTCCACTCAGTACACACAAGACACTGTCTCCACTCAGAACACACAGGACATTGTCTCCACTCACTACACACAGGACATTGTCTCCACTCAGTACACACAAGACATTGTCTCCACTCAGAACACACAGGACATTGTCTCCACTCACTACACACAGGACTTTGTATACACTCAGTACACTCAGGACATTGTCTCCACTCACTACACACAGGACATTGTCTCCACTCACTACACACAGGACATTGTCTCCACTCACTCCACACAGAACATTGTCCCCACTCAGAACACTCCGGACATTGTCTCCACTCACTGAACACAGGACATTGTCTCAACTCACTACATACAGGACATTGTCTCCACTCAGTACACACATGCCACGGTCTCCACTCAAAACACACAGGACATTGTCTCCACTCACTACACACAGGACATTGTCTCCACTCAGTACACACAAGACATTGTCTCCACTCAGAACACACAGGACATTGTCTCCACTCACTACACACAGGACTTTGTATACACTCTGTACACACAGGACATTGTCTCCACTCAGTACACACAGGATATTGTCTCCACTCACTTCACACAGGACATTGTCTCCACTCACTACACACAGGACATTGTCTCCACTCACTACACACAGGACATTGTCTCCACTCACTCCACGCAGAACATTGTCCCCACTCAGAACACTCCGGACGTTGTCTCAAACTCACTCCACACAGGACGTTGTCTCCACTCAGAACACACAGAAAATTGTCTCCACTTAGACCACACAGGACATTTTCTCTACTCAATACACACAGGACATTGTCTCCACCTACTACACACAGGACATTGTTTCCACTCAGAACACACACGACATTTTCTCCGCTCACTAGACACAGGAGATTGTCTCCACTCAGAACACACCGGACTTTGTCTCCACTCACTCCACAAAGAACATTGTCTCCACTCAGAACACACAGGACGTTGTCTCCACTCAGAAAACACAGAACATTGTCTCCACTCAGAACACTCAGAACATTGTCTCCACTTAGGCCACACAGGAGATTTTCTCCATTCAGAACAAACAGGACGTTCTCGCCACTCACTCCACAAAAAACATTGTCTCCCCTCAAAACACAGAGAAAATTGATTCCACTCACTACACACAGGACATTGTCTCCACTCAGAACACACAGGACGTTGTCTCCACTCAGAACACACAGAACATTTTCTCCACACAGAACACACAGAAAATTCTCTCCACTCAGAACACACACGACATTGTCTCCACTCAGTACACACAGGACACTGTCTCCACTCAGTACACACAGGACATTGTCTCCACTCACTAGACACAGGACATTGTTTCCACTGAGAACACAAGCATTGTCTCCACTCAGTACATACAGGACACTGTCTCCACTCAGAACACACAGGACATTGTCTGCACTCACTCCACACAGGACATTGTCTCCACTCACTGCACACAGGACATTGTCTCCACATACTTCACAAAGGACATTGCCTCCACTCAGTGCACACAGGACATTGTCTCCACTCAGTACACACAGGACATTGTTTCCACTCAGAACACACAGGACATTGTCTCCACTCACTACACACAGGACATTGTCTCCACTCAGTACACACAGGACATTGTCTCCACTCAGTACACACAGGACATTGTCGCCTCTCACTCCACACAGGACATTGTCTCCACACACTTCACACAGGACGTTGTCTCGACTCACTCCACACAGAACATTGTCTCCCCTCAAAACACACAGAACATTGTCTCCACTCAGACCACAGAGAAAATTGACTCCACTCACTACACACAGGACATTGTCTTCACTCAGAACACACCGGACGTTGTCTCCACTTACTCCACAAAGAACATTGTCTTCACCACTACACACAGGACATTGTCTCCACTCAGTGCACACAGGACATTGTCTCCACTCACTACACACAGGACACTGTTTCCACTCACTACACACAGGACATTGCCTCCACTCACTACACACAGGACATTCCCTCCACTCCGTACACACAGGACTTTGTATCCACTCACTACACACAGGACATTGTCTCCACTAAGTACACACAGGACATTGTTTCCACTGAGAACACAGAACATTGTCTCCACTCACTACACACAGGACATTGTCTCAACTCAGTACACACCGGACGTTGTCTCCACTTACTCCACAAAGAACATTGTCTCCACTCAGAACACACCGGACGTTGTCTCCACTTACTCCACAAAGAACATTGTCTCCACTCACTACACACACGACATTGTCTCCACTCAGTACACACAGGACATTGTCTCCACTCACTAGACACAGGACATTGTTTCCACTGAGAACACAACCATTGTCTCTACTCAGTACATACAGGACACTGTCTCCACTCAGAACACACAGGACATTGTCTGCACTCACTCCACACAGGACATTGTCTCCACTCACTGCACACAGGACATTGTCTCCACATACTTCACACAGGACATTGCCTCCACTCAGTACACACAGGACATTGTCTCCACTCACTACACACAGGACATTGTCTCCACTCAGAACACACAGGACATTGTCTCCACTCACTACACACAGGGCATTGTCTCCACTCACTAAACACAGGACACTGTTTCCACTCACTACACACAGGACATTGCCTCCACTCACTACACACAGGACATTGACTCCACTCAGTACACACAGGACTTTGTATCCACTCACTACACACAGAACATTGTCTCCACTCAGTACACACAGGACATTGTCTCCACTCACTACACACAGGACATTGTCTCAACTCAGAACACACAGGACGTTGTCTCCACTCAGAACACACAGAACATTTTCTCAACACAGAACACACAGAAAACTCTCTCCACTCAGAACACACACGACATTGTCTCCACTCAGTACACACAGGACACTGTCTCCACTCAGTACACACAGGACATTGTCTCCACTCACTAGACACAGGACATTGTTTCCACTGAGAACACAAGCATTGTCTCCACTCAGTACATACAGGACACTGTCTCCACTCAGAACACACAGGACATTCTCTGCACTCACTCCACACAGGACATTGTCTCCACTCAGTACACACAGCACATTGTCTCCACACACTTCACACAGCACAATGTCTCCACTCACTACACACAAGACACTGTCTCCACTCAGAACACACAGGACATTGTCTCCACACACTTCACACAGGACACTATCGCCACTCACTCCACACACAAAATTGACTCCACTCACTCCACACAGGACATTGTCTCCACTCAGAACACACCGGACGTTGTCTCCACACACTTCACACAGGACATTGTCTCCACTCACTCCACACACAAAATTGACTCCACTCACTCCACACAGGAGATTGTCTCCACTCACTCCACACAGAACATTCTGTCCCCTCAAAACACACAGAACATTGTCTCCACTCAGAACACAGAGAAAATTGACTCCACTCACTACACACAGGAGATTGTCTCCACTCAGAACACACCGGACGTTGTCTCCACTTACTCCACAAAGAACATTGTCTCCACTCAGAACACACCGGACATTGTCTCCACTTACTCCACAAAGAACATTGTCTCCAGTCACTACACACACGACATTGTCTCCACTCAGTACACACAGGACATTGTCTCCACTCACTAGACACAGGACATTGTTTCCACTGAGAACACAACCATTGTCTCTACTCAGTACATACAGGACACTGTCTCCACTCAGAACACACAGGACATTGTCTGCACTCACTCCACACAGGACATTGTCTCCACTCACTGCACACAGGACATTGTCTCCACATACTTCACACAGGACATTGCCTCCACTCAGTACACACAGGACATTGTCTCCACTCACTACACACAGGACATTGTCTCCACTCAGAACACACAGGACATTGTCTCCACTCACTTCACACAGGACATTGTCTCCACTCACTACACACAGGACTTTGTATCCACTCACTACACACAGGACATTGTCTCCACTCAGAACACACAGGACATTGTCTCCACTCACTTCACACAGGACATTGTCTCCACTCACTACACACAGGACACTGTTTCCACTCACTACACACAGGACATTGCCTCCACTCACTACACACAGGACATTCCCTCCACTCAGTACACACAGGACTTTGTATCCACACACTACACACAGGACATTGTCTCCACTAAGTACACACAGGACATTGTTTCCACTGAGAACACAGAACATTGCCTCCACTCACTTCACACAGGACATTGTCTCCACTCACTACACACAGGACATTGTCTCAACTCAGTAAACACAGGACATTGTCTCCACTCACTAGACACAGGACATTGTCTCCACTCACTACACACAGGACATTGTCTCCACTCAGAACACACAGGACGTTGTCTCCACTCAGAACACACAGAACATTTTCTCCACACAGAACACACAGAAAATTCTCTCCACTCAGAACACACACGACATTGTCTCCACTCAGTACACACAGGACACTGTCTCCACTCAGTACACACAGGACATTGTCTCCACTCACTAGACACAGGACATTGTTTCCACTGAGAACACAAGCATTGTCTCCACTCAGTACATACAGGACACTGTCTCCACTCAGAACACACAGGACACTGTTTCCACTCACTACACACAGGACATTGCCTCCACTCACTACACACAGGACATTCCCTCCACTCAGTACACACAGGACTTTGTATCCACACACTACACACAGGACATTGTCTCCACTAAGTACACACAGGACATTGTTTCCACTGAGAACACAGAACATTGCCTCCACTCACTTCACACAGGACATTGTCTCCACTCACTACACACAGGACATTGTCTCAACTCAGTAAACACAGGACATTGTCTCCACTCACTAGACACAGGACATTGTCTCCACTCACTACACACAGGACATTGTCTCCACTCAGAACACACAGGACGTTGTCTCCACTCAGAACACACAGAACATTTTCTCCACACAGAACACACAGAAAATTCTCTCCACTCAGAACACACACGACATTGTCTCCACTCAGTACACACAGGACACTGTCTCCACTCAGTACACACAGGACATTGTCTCCACTCACTAGACACAGGACATTGTTTCCACTGAGAACACAAGCATTGTCTCCACTCAGTACATACAGGACACTGTCTCCACTCAGAACACACAGGACATTGTCTGCACTCACTCCACACAGGACATTGTCTCCACTCAGTACACACAGGACATTGTCTCCACACACTTCACACAGCACAATGTCTCCACTCAGTACACACAAGACATTGTCTCCACTCAGAACACACAGGACATTGTCACCACTCACTCCACACAGGACATTGTCTCCACTCACTGCACACAGGACATTGTCTCCACACACTTCACACAGAACAATGTCTCCACTCAGTACACACAAGACACTGTCTCCACTCAGAACACACAGGACATTGTCTCCACTCACTGCACACAGGACATTGTCTCCACACACTTCACACAGGACACTATCGCCACTCACTCCACACACAAAATTGACTCCACTCACTCCACACAGGAGATTGTCTCCACTCAGAACACACCGGACGTTGTCTCCACTTACTCCACAAAGAACATTGTCTCCACTCAGAACACACCGGACGTTGTCTCCACTTACTCCACAAAGAACATTGTCTCCACTCACTACACACACGACATTGTCTCCACTCAGTACACACAGGACATTGTCTCCACTCACTAGACACAGGACATTGTTTCCACTGAGAACACAACCATTGTCTCTACTCAGTACATACAGGACACTGTCTCCACTCAGAACACACAGGACATTGTCTGCACTCACTCCACACAGGACATTGTCTCCACTCACTGCACACAGGACATTGTCTCCACATACTTCACACAGGACATTGCCTCCACTCACTACACACAGGACATTGTCTCCACTCACTACACACAGGACATTGTCTCCACTCAGAACACACAGGACATTGTCTCCACTCACTACACACAGGGCATTGTCTCCACTCAGTAAACACAGGACACTGTTTCCACTCACTACACACAGGACATTGCCTCCACTCACTACACACAGGACATTGACTCCACTCAGTACACACAGGACTTTGTATCCACTCACTACACACAGAACATTGTCTCCACTAAGTACACACAGGACATTGTTTCCACTCACTACACACAGGACATTGTTTCCACTGAGAAAACAGAACATTGTCTCCACTCAGTACACACAAGACACTGTCTCCACTCAGAACACACAGGACATTGTCTCCACTCACTCCACACAGGACATTGTCTCCACTCACTGCACACATCACATTGTCTCCACACACTTCACACAGCACATTGTCTCCACTCAGTACACACAGGACTTTGTATCCACTCAGTACACACAGGACATTGTCGCCACTCACTCCACACAGAAAATTGACTCCACTCACTACACACAGGAGATTGTCTCCACTCACTCCACACAGAACATTGTCTCCCCTCAAAACACACAGAACATTGTCTCCACTCAGAACACGGAGAAAATTGACTCCACTCACTACACACAGGATATTGTCTCCACTCAGAACACACCGGACGTTGTCTCCACTTACTACACAAAGAACACTGTCTCCACTCAGAACACACAGGACATTGTCTCCACTCAGAACACACAGAACAATGTCTCCACACAAAACACACAGAAAATTGTCTCCACTCAGAACACACAGGACGTTGTCTCCACTCAGTACACACAGGACATTGTCTCCACTCACTAGACACAGGACATTGTTTCCACTGAGAACACAACCATTGTCTCTACTCAGTACATACAGGACACTGTCTCCACTCAGAACACACAGGACATTGTCTGCACTCACTCCACACAGGACATTGTCTCCACTCACTGCACACAGGACATTGTCTCCACATACTTCACACAGGACATTGCCTCCACTCAGTACACACAGGACATTGTCGCCACTCATTCCACACAGAAAATTGACTCCACTCAGAACACACAGGACATTGTCTCCACTCACTCCACACAGAACATTGTCTCCCCTCAAAACACACACAGAACATTGTCTCCACTCAGAACACGGAGAAAATTGACTCCACTCACTACACACAGGAGATTGTCTCCACTCAGAACACACCGGACGTTGTCTCCACTTACTACACAAAGAACATTGTCTCCACTCAGAACACACAGGACGTTGTCTCCACTCAGAACACACAGAACATTCTCTCCACACAGAACACACAGAAAATTGTCTCCACTGAGACCACACAGGACATTTTCTTCACTCAATACACACAGGACATTGTCTCCACCTACTAAACACAGGACATTGTTTCCATTCAGAACACACACGACATTTTCTCCGCTCACTACACACAGGAGATTGTCTCCACTCAGAACACACCGGACGTTGTCTCCACTTAGACCACACAGGAGATTGTCTCCATTCAGAACAAACAGGACGTTGTCTCCACTCACTCCACACAGAACATTTTCTCCCCTCAAAACACACAGAACATTGTCTCCACTCAGAACACAGAGAAAATTGACTCCACTCACTACACACAGGAGATTGTCTCCACTCAGAACACACCGGACGTTGTCTCCACTTACTCCACAAAGAACATTGTCTCCACTCAGAACACACAGGACGTTGTCTCCACTCAGAACACACAGAACATTGTCTCCACACAGAACACACAGAAAATTGTCTCCACTCAGAACACACACGACATTGTCTCCATTCACTACACACAGGACACTGTCTCCACTCAGTACACACAGGACATTGTCTCCACTCAGTACACACAGGACATTCTCTCCACTCACTACACACATGACATTGTCTCCACTCACTACACACAGGACATTGTCTCCACTCACTACACACAGGACATTGGCTCCACTCACTACACACAGGACATTGTCTCCACTCACTACACTCAGGACACTGTCTCCACTCACTACACACAGGACATTGGCTCCACTCACTACACACAGGACATTGTCTCCACTTAGACCACACAGGACATTGTCTCCACTCAGTACACGTCATAATAATTCATCAATGTGAATACCTGGACGCGTGATTGTTAGTAATGTTTCGGAGATAATATGGCCTCATAGACAGGATGGAATATTTTCCCCCGAAAAGTGCTCAGTCATCGCAGTGTATCGAAATCCCATCTTTTGGAGAGCAATAGTTAGTGCAGTTGACATGACTTGTATCTTTAATTCCTCCCAAATTCTACTACAAGTCAGGGTTACCTTCTGCTCATAAAACCTATACACTATATGCCTAATTAAACTGTATCAAAGCTGTCCAATATCCTTTTACGTCCCAGTTTTGTCTTTGAGACCACCACTAAACCTGTTTTGTTTTATTTAATACCGTCGACTTGATGGTATGAATTGAAAACCCAATAATTTGGGCAGTTCGGTAATTCACCCTATCTAAATTAATAAATGGTTTTCCTCTATCAATCTAAAGTGTAAAGAACTTGAAAACATTTCCAAATAAAGAATCCATGCAAGTGTTATGTAACATGCATCATGAGAGCAATGTTAACAAAACAAACGCGGCCTCATTTTGTCATTATAGAAAATGCATATCTAGAATTTTCTCAAAATGATTTTTGTGTGTGGATTAGATGTTTTATGAAGATTACATTATTATCATTTGAACGGAGTCACGAGCGCATATTTCTATAGTCCGTTTCAGACTGCCATCATTAGACTTGAATAAATGTAAACTTCCTGTTTTCGTTCGAATTTGTCTCCTCTAAATTTGTCGATAGGACTCCTGGTGACTGAAATACTTCAAACCACAGGGAGGTCGATCGGTAGTTACTTGATATTTCAATAACAACAGTCTGTAGAAAATTACATCCTTTTTTAGCAGGCAAAAAACAGTTTTCTAGTATTTCCGACAGTACTTACGTAAATCAATGCGACATATGATTTTCACACCTGCAATGACTTGAAGGATTGACGACACACGCGGCCGGATGTGTGAACTGCATTCGATTGGTCTATGATATTGGCCACGCCCTCGCCCTCTCCCTCGCCCACGCCCACGCCCACGCCCACGCCCACGCCGCATTACCCGAGCTTCCGTCACAGGCTTTATAAAGAAGCGTGTGTCTTCAATTCTATCGTTCAGAAGTGAAATCCTTCTTCAATACAGGACATTTCGATCAGAGAAGGTAGCGCGGGAGCCTACAGTTCTCAAGATGTCGTTTGTTCTGCCAGCCGATTTGAAAATGGGAGATTTTACTGTTGAAGAAGATTGCAGTGTTGTGCTGTGTGCAGCTGCAAGTTGCCGGGATGTTGTTGAAACTCAACTCGTTCGGAAAACAAGTCTTCATTTTGATGGACTTTACGAGAAAGCTGAAAACTTCACTCAGCCGAAATGAGTTGCATCGCATGAGCCCAGAACCACGAGAAACTCGAGAAACTCAAGAATTTTCAAGCTGAACACCTGACAGTGTTTCCACTCACTACACACAGGACATTGCCTCCACTCACTACACACAGGACATTCCCTCCACTCAGTACACACAGGACTTTGTATCCACACACTACACACAGGACATTGTCTCCACTAAGTACACACAGGACATTGTTTCCACTGAGAACACAGAACATTGCCTCCACTCACTTCACACAGGACATTGTCTCCACTCACTACACACAGGACATTGTCTCAACTCAGTAAACACAGGACATTGTCTCCACTCACTAGACACAGGACATTGTCTCCACTCACTACACACAGGACATTGTCTCCACTCAGAACACACAGGACGTTGTCTCCACTCAGAACACACAGAACATTTTCTCCACACAGAACACACAGAAAATTCTCTCCACTCAGAACACACACGACATTGTCTCCACTCAGTACACACAGGACACTGTCTCCACTCAGTACACACAGGACATTGTCTCCACTCACTAGACACAGGACATTGTTTCCACTGAGAACACAAGCATTGTCTCCACTCAGTACATACAGGACACTGTCTCCACTCAGAACACACAGGACATTGTCTGCACTCACTCCACACAGGACATTGTCTCCACTCAGTACACACAGGACATTGTCTCCACACACTTCACACAGCACAATGTCTCCACTCAGTACACACAAGACATTGTCTCCACTCAGAACACACAGGACATTGTCACCACTCACTCCACACAGGACATTGTCTCCACTCACTGCACACAGGACATTGTCTCCACACACTTCACACAGAACAATGTCTCCACTCAGTACACACAAGACACTGTCTCCACTCAGAACACACAGGACATTGTCTCCACTCACTGCACACAGGACATTGTCTCCACACACTTCACACAGGACACTATCGCCACTCACTCCACACACAAAATTGACTCCACTCACTCCACACAGGAGATTGTCTCCACTCAGAACACACCGGACGTTGTCTCCACTTACTCCACAAAGAACATTGTCTCCACTCAGAACACACCGGACGTTGTCTCCACTTACTCCACAAAGAACATTGTCTCCACTCACTACACACACGACATTGTCTCCACTCAGTACACACAGGACATTGTCTCCACTCACTAGACACAGGACATTGTTTCCACTGAGAACACAACCATTGTCTCTACTGAGTACATACAGGACACTGTCTCCACTCAGAACACACAGGACATTGTCTGCACTCACTCCACACAGGACATTGTCTCCACTCACTGCACACAGGACATTGTCTCCACATACTTCACACAGGACATTGCCTCCACTCAGTACACACAGGACATTGTCTCCACTCACTACACACAGGACATTGTCTCCACTCAGAACACACAGGACATTGTCTCCACTCACTACACACAGGGCATTGTCTCCACTCAGTAAACACAGGACACTGTTTCCACTCACTACACACAGGACATTGCCTCCACTCACTACACACAGGACATTGACTCCACTCAGTACACACAGGACTTTGTATCCACTCACTACACACAGAACATTGTCTCCACTAAGTACACACAGGACATTGTTTCCACTCACTACACACAGGACATTGTTTCCACTGAGAAAACAGAACATTGTCTCCACTCAGTACACACAAGACACTGTCTCCACTCAGAACACACAGGACATTGTCTCCACTCACTCCACACAGGACATTGTCTCCACTCACTGCACACATCACATTGTCTCCACACACTTCACACAGCACATTGTCTCCACTCAGTACACACAGGACTTTGTATCCACTCAGTACACACAGGACATTGTCGCCACTCACTCCACACAGAAAATTGACTCCACTCACTACACACAGGAGATTGTCTCCACTCACTCCACACAGAACATTGTCTCCCCTCAAAACACACAGAACATTGTCTCCACTCAGAACACGGAGAAAATTGACTCCACTCACTACACACAGGATATTGTCTCCACTCAGAACACACCGGACGTTGTCTCCACTTACTACACAAAGAACACTGTCTCCACTCAGAACACACAGGACATTGTCTCCACTCAGAACACACAGAACATTGTCTCCACACAAAACACACAGAAAATTGTCTCCACTCAGAACACACAGGACGTTGTCTCCACTCAGTACACACAGGACATTGTCTCCACTCACTAGACACAGGACATTGTTTCCACTGAGAACACAACCATTGTCTCTACTCAGTACATACAGGACACTGTCTCCACTCAGAACACACAGGACATTGTCTGCACTCACTCCACACAGGACATTGTCTCCACTCACTGCACACAGGACATTGTCTCCACATACTTCACACAGGACATTGCCTCCACTCAGTACACACAGGACATTGTCGCCACTCATTCCACACAGAAAATTGACTCCACTCAGAACACACAGGACATTGTCTCCACTCACTCCACACAGAACATTGTCTCCCCTCAAAACACACACAGAACATTGTCTCCACTCAGAACACGGAGAAAATTGACTCCACTCACTACACACAGGAGATTGTCTCCACTCAGAACACACCGGACGTTGTCTCCACTTACTACACAAAGAACATTGTCTCCACTCAGAACACACAGGACGTTGTCTCCACTCAGAACACACAGAACATTCTCTCCACACAGAACACACAGAAAATTGTCTCCACTGAGACCACACAGGACATTTTCTTCACTCAATACACACAGGACATTGTCTCCACCTACTAAACACAGGACATTGTTTCCATTCAGAACACACACGACATTTTCTCCGCTCACTACACACAGGAGATTGTCTCCACTCAGAACACACCGGACGTTGTCTCCACTTAGACCACACAGGAGATTGTCTCCATTCAGAACAAACAGGACGTTGTCTCCACTCACTCCACACAGAACATTTTCTCCCCTCAAAACACACAGAACATTGTCTCCACTCAGAACACAGAGAAAATTGACTCCACTCACTACACACAGGAGATTGTCTCCACTCAGAACACACCGGACGTTGTCTCCACTTACTCCACAAAGAACATTGTCTCCACTCAGAACACACAGGACGTTGTCTCCACTCAGAACACACAGAACATTGTCTCCACACAGAACACACAGAAAATTGTCTCCACTCAGAACACACACGACATTGTCTCCATTCACTACACACAGGACACTGTCTCCACTCAGTACACACAGGACATTGTCTCCACTCAGTACACACAGGACATTCTCTCCACTCACTACACACATGACATTGTCTCCACTCACTACACACAGGACATTGTCTCCACTCACTACACACAGGACATTGGCTCCACTCACTACACACAGGACATTGTCTCCACTCACTACACTCAGGACACTGTCTCCACTCACTACACACAGGACATTGGCTCCACTCACTACACACAGGACATTGTCTCCACTTAGACCACACAGGACATTGTCTCCACTCAGTACACGTCATAATAATTCATCAATGTGAATACCTGGACGCGTGATTGTTAGTAATGTTTCGGAGATAATATGGCCTCATAGACAGGATGGAATATTTTCCCCCGAAAAGTGCTCAGTCATCGCAGTGTATCGAAATCCCATCTTTTGGAGAGCAATAGTTAGTGCAGTTGACATGACTTGTATCTTTAATTCCTCCCAAATTCTACTACAAGTCAGGGTTACCTTCTGCTCATAAAACCTATACACTATATGCCTAATTAAACTGTATCAAAGCTGTCCAATATCCTTTTACGTCCCAGTTTTGTCTTTGAGACCACCACTAAACCTGTTTTGTTTTATTTAATACCGTCGACTTGATGGTATGAATTGAAAACCCAATAATTTGGGCAGTTCGGTAATTCACCCTATCTAAATTAATAAATGGTTTTCCTCTATCAATCTAAAGTGTAAAGAACTTGAAAACATTTCCAAATAAAGAATCCATGCAAGTGTTATGTAACATGCATCATGAGAGCAATGTTAACAAAACAAACGCGGCCTCATTTTGTCATTATAGAAAATGCATATCTAGAATTTTCTCAAAATGATTTTTGTGTGTGGATTAGATGTTTTATGAAGATTACATTATTATCATTTGAACGGAGTCACGAGCGCATATTTCTATAGTCCGTTTCAGACTGCCATCATTAGACTTGAATAAATGTAAACTTCCTGTTTTCGTTCGAATTTGTCTCCTCTAAATTTGTCGATAGGACTCCTGGTGACTGAAATACTTCAAACCACAGGGAGGTCGATCGGTAGTTACTTGATATTTCAATAACAACAGTCTGTAGAAAATTACATCCTTTTTTAGCAGGCAAAAAACAGTTTTCTAGTATTTCCGACAGTACTTACGTAAATCAATGCGACATATGATTTTCACACCTGCAATGACTTGAAGGATTGACGACACACGCGGCCGGATGTGTGAACTGCATTCGATTGGTCTATGATATTGGCCACGCCCTCGCCCTCTCCCTCGCCCACGCCCACGCCCACGCCCACGCCCACGCCGCATTACCCGAGCTTCCGTCACAGGCTTTATAAAGAAGCGTGTGTCTTCAATTCTATCGTTCAGAAGTGAAATCCTTCTTCAATACAGGACATTTCGATCAGAGAAGGTAGCGCGGGAGCCTACAGTTCTCAAGATGTCGTTTGTTCTGCCAGCCGATTTGAAAATGGGAGATTTTACTGTTGAAGAAGATTGCAGTGTTGTGCTGTGTGCAGCTGCAAGTTGCCGGGATGTTGTTGAAACTCAACTCGTTCGGAAAACAAGTCTTCATTTTGATGGACTTTACGAGAAAGCTGAAAACTTCACTCAGCCGAAATGAGTTGCATCGCATGAGCCCAGAACCACGAGAAACTCGAGAAACTCAAGAATTTTCAAGCTGAACACCTGACAGTGTTTTCTACGACAAATTCCACGAAAGAAACATCTGAAGAATTTCTATGATTTCATATGTGACAATTCTCGGTTTCAAGGCAGACCCAGCGACAACAGTGCAATAATCAAACGACTTTGAATGAACCCACAAACGTGCGCATGTAGCAATGTGTCCTTCAGAATCAATTCTGTTCAGACGTTTTGATTTCATGTGTTCCAGAATTCTTTTAGAATTGTTTTGGATTTGGATTTTAATGCCACATTATAAAATCATCTTATATTTGCATTTTAATGATGAATATATTTCTTAAATTAATAAATTCATGTTCACCTTATATGAATCTTTTTCTTGTTCTTGATATTGGGCGTATTTGGGATTTTTCGAAATGAACGAAGTCACATTCCAAATGCCCCGCAGCGTTACATGATCGTTTATCTTGTTGAATAGCATTTGCCGTTAATCTTCCATGCCTTAAAATTTATGGGCCATAAAAAGCTTAGACTTGCCAATTTATGTTTTTTGCGAATCATTTACCAGACCACGGAATCACGCATACGGTGAATCCATCAGTTAGCCGACCCGTGAAGATCCTGGATAAAACCCATGCTTGCCGTAAAAGGCAACTAACGGGATCGGGTGGTCAGGCTAGATGACTTGGATGAAGCATGTCATCGATCCCCATTGCATGGATCGATGCTCATGAAGTCAATCACGTCCTACACCTGCATCTCATCGGCTAACTCTCTCGCTCTCTCTCACTCTCTCTCTCGCTCTCTCTCGTTCTCTCTGCCTCTCTCTCGCTCTCTGTCTCTCTCTCTATCTGTCTGTCTCTCTCGCTCTTTCTCTCATCGTCCCTCTCGCTCTCGCTCTCTCGTTCTCTCGCTCTCTCTCACTCTCTCTCTCTCTCGCTCTCTCTGCCTCTCTCGCTCTCTGTCTCTCTTTCTATCTGTCTGTCTCTCTCGCTCTCTCTCTCTCTCTCTCTCTCTCTCTCTCTCTCTCTCTCTCTCTGCCTCTCTCTCTCTCTGAATGTCTGCCTCTCTCGCTGTCAGCACCATACCCGTGCTCGTGGGTTTCACCAAAGTGGTCAACGTGAGCCCAGCTTATCTGTGTGTGTGCCTCTCTCTCTCTCGCTCTCTCTGTGCCTCTCTCTCTCTCTCGCTCTCTCTGTGTGTCTCTGTCTCTATGTCTGTCTCTCTCGCTCTCTCTCACTCTCTCTTTCACCGTATCTCTCTCTCTCTCTCTCTCTCTCTCTCTCTCTCTCTCTCTCTCTGAATGTCTGTCTCTCTCGCTGTCAGCACCACACCCGTGCTCGTGGGTTTCACCAAAGTGATCAACGTTTGAGACCTGCATCACTTCGAGCTTTCCTCCCACATTAAGCTGACACACCTGATATAACAAGAATACTGCTAAAAACGGCGTTAAACCCAACTCACTCACTCAATCTTTCCGGCGGATACTCGTTTATGTGACACCGACAGTATCACGTCAATAGGATTAAGTGAAGCGTAATTAAAATCCTCCCAACTATCGATACCTACCCAGCATCCCTTGTATGTATACGAGTGACTGGACGTTGTATGGCGCACTCACAGGATCTGGCACTTGTTTGAATGCCAGAAACTGCACTTAACTACAATATCCCCACTTACACCGAAATGCGAATAAAAGGCGACTTGCTTGTCGTAAAAGGCGACTAACGGGATCGGGTGGTCAGGCTCGCTGACTTGGTTGAAGCATGTCGTCGATCCCCATTGCATGGATCGATGGTCATGAAGTCAATCACGTCCTACACCTGCATCTCATCGGTTCACTCTCTCGCTCTCACTCTCTCGTTCTCTCTCACTCTCTCTCTCTCATCGTCTCTCTCGCTCTCTCTCTGCCTCTCTCTCCCTCTCTGTCTCCCTCTCTATCTGTCTTTCTCTCTAGCTCTCTCTCTTTCTCATCGTCCCTCTCTCGCTCTCTCACTCTCTCTCACCGTCTCTCACTCTCGCTCTCTCTGTCTCTCTCTCTCTGTCTCTCTCTCGCTCTCTCACTCTCTCTCACCCTCTCTCTCTGTCTCTCTCTCGGTCTCTCACTCTCTCTCTGTCTCTCTCGCTCTCTCACTCTCTCACCGTCTTTCTCTCTCGCTCTCTCTCTGTCTCTCTCTGTGTGTGTCTCTCTCTCTCTCTCTCTCTCTCTCTCTCTCTGAATGTCCGTCTCTCTCACTGTCAGCACCATACCCGTGCTCCTTGGTTTCACCAAAGTTACACTGAGATATGAATAAGTAGTACTTAAGGTACACGTAGCGCCATGTGTTGTTTTATGCCGCGTTCATAAATGTTTCAGCTGCACCACTTACGCGTGTGAATATCGAACCTGGATCAGACAAACTAGGGGTTGATGCCATGAGCAAAGTATCACGGCGTTGGAGTGCGATGACAGCAATCACACACATGCCCGATGGTGGTAATACTGTTGACGTTAATCAACAAATACTTTGAAACGATAAATAAATACTAAGTTTATTGCTTCATAATTAACCCTAATGTGTGTGTGTATTTTAGCTAATTGGAACTGTGTGAATTACCGAAGGGACGGGGTAGCCTTATTTAAAGCGTTCAGTCACCACGTCGAATGTCACTTGCGTGGATCGATGTTCATGATGTCTATCACTGGATTGTCTGGTCCAGACTCGATTATTTACAGACCGGCGTCATATAGCTGGAATATTGCTGAGTGCGGCGTTAAACAACAACCAAACCACGTGGCATGGGTGTATGCTTTCTTTGCCTTTGCTTTCGGGCCAAACAAACAAGGGGTTGATATCGTGAGCAAACTCTCACGCCGTCGGGGTACTATAACACACACTCCTCTATGCCACACATTGTGACCATTCAATCCTCTTTTTTTCCTCGCTTTTATTACAATCATGGGTCACTCGGAATGTAGTATGTCGAATGTCCTCACTTGGATCATTCTCTAGTCAATGGACTGTACACAATTTAAAGAATAATGAGTGATATAAGCTTCAAACACTACTGAAGAGTGATATATTACCATAGAACCCTAAATAAAACCCTATCCGTATTCTTAAGGAATAACTTGTCTACGATCCATCTATATCATGAACATATGCTTATGAACCACTATCAAATAGTGCTGATGCCAGGTGTTCGCGAAAAGGTGAGCTTATTCTGTCCCATTGGTGGAACCCGTCACAAACGCATGCAAAGGCAAGTCAATTGTTCACCTGAAAAAGCTGAGAATTGCACAGGACTACACTTTTGTGACAATTATAACATCGATGTATCGGATCATCGCGACATACATTTTAAAAAGAAATAAACTTTTCGGTACAACGAGAGATTTTACTGCTTTGGTAAGTCATACTGGCAAATTGAATATGTTTTAAAGTCATGGTTCGGGACTCTCCTCGTTGTTTTGTGTGTATAACGTTGTCAGGAGTATCTACATTCACTGATCTTTCCAAATTAACATTTTTAACAACCCCAAGGCAACTAGCTCGACCTTCTTTAAGCCATGATGCTGTCACACGGTTGACATATGGTGGACAAATCAAGCATGATTACAATTTCACCGAAACAATGATACCTCGAGCTGACTGTGTTTTTTTTATGCGGACACTGAAAGAAACATTACTTTTTTATTAATTACAGTTAAATTGGTCACAGGTTACCTGCGTATATATAGAACAGCTTATTTCCGAAGAATTCTGATCGGACATTGCAGATATATAATGTCATCGATCTAAAACCTGCAAAGTGGCAGCGCCAGACAGCATTTAGGTCAAACAGCGACCCGTAAAGATCCGGGGTAGAATAGGTCTTCAGCAACCAATGCTTGCCGTAACAGGCGACTATGTCAGTCGTAAGAGACGACTAACGGGATCGGAGGGACAGGCTCGCTGACTCGGTTGATGAATGTCATCGTATCCCTGTTGCGTGGATCGATTTTCATGATGTTAAGCACTGGATTGTCTGGTCCAAACTCGATTATTTACAGACCGCCGTCATATTGCTGGAATAATGCTGAGTGTGGCGTTACATGACAAACAAACAGATAAACAACGTCAAACAGGTTTGATTTTAAAAGTGTCACAAGGAAAGCACACTACCATGTTAATAAAAGTTGACGACGGTTACAAAAGACACAAACAAGAAAAGTTTATTTGAAAGAAAATCGGTTTCGCCGTGTCACAGTTCACAGTAAGGGGCAGAGTGAGTTTACAAACGAGTTCTTCCGACTTCCCGGGTGTGTATTGCAGTCAGATGATTCATGTATTGTTGATCAATCTGAGATTGTTATTTTTGAACTTGCAAATAAAATTGATATATATCTTCGGTGACATTAACTTACTTACGTTTTTAAATTAACGCCACGTGGGCTTCATGGCTACATCAGTACCTCTCGGGGTTTGACCCCCTTTAAGGTTAAAAATACCAACACGTTTCAATGAGGGAGATGAAGCAGGTGCCCCGTGAAGATCCGGGGTAGAAAGGTCATCAGCAACCCATGCTTGCTGTAAAAAGCGACTATGCTTCGTAAGAGGTGACTAACGTGATCGGGTGGTCAGACTCGCTGACTTGGTTGATGCGTGTCATCTATCACAATTGCGTGGATCGATGCTCATGTGTCAATCACTGGATTGTCTGGTCCAGACTCGATTATTTACAGACCGGCGTCATACAGCTGGAATATTGCTGAGTGTGGCGTAAAACAACAAACAAACAAACAAAAAATGAGGGAGATTCCGGGGAATCCTACCTTCTGGCCGAAACTTATTGGCTTGCAAGTTTCCTGTCTCCTGGTCGAGACGGTTATATTTTCCGACAAAAAATGAGGAAATTAAATATAATTGAATTACTTATCGGGGCAATCGACATGCACTATAATGTGCATTATAATGTGTAATCAACAACAACAACAACGACAACAACAACAACAACAACAACAACAATAATAATGTGATCATTGCGCCACAGCATTAATGAAAGGATCACTATGCAGTTTGATTTTAAACTCCGCTCCCTGGGGAGTATACAATACATTACCTGTAATTGTGATTATTGTGACTCACTGCTTATATATAGAACAGCTTGTTCCCGAAGAATTCTGATCGGACATTGCAGATATTTAATGTCATCGATCTTAAACCTTCAAAGTGGCAGCGCCAGACAGCATTTAGGTCAAACAGCGACCCGTAAAGATCCGGGGTAAAATAGGTCTTCAGCAACCCATGCTTGCCGTAACAGGCGACTATGTCTGTCGTAAGAGACGACTAACGGGACCGGAGGGACAGGCTCGCTGACTCGGTTGATGAATGTCATCGTATCCCTGTTGCGTGGATCGATTTTCATGATGTTAAGCACTGGATTGTCTGGTCCAAACTCGATTATTTACAGACCGCCGTCATATTGCTGGAATAATGCTGAGTGCGGCGTTACATGACAAACACACAGATAAACAACGTCAAACAGGTTTGATTTTAAAAGTGTCACAAGGAAAGCACACTACCATGTTAATAAAAGTTGACGACGGTTACAAAAGACACAAACAAGAAAAGTTTATTCGAAAGAAAATCGGTTTCGCCGTGTCACAGTTCACAGTAAGGGGCGGTCGAGACGGTTATATTTTCCGACAAAAAATGAGGAAATTAAATATAATTGAATTACTTACCAGGGCAATCGACATGCACTATAATGTGCATTATAATGTGTAATCAACAACAACAACAACGACAACAACAACAACAACAACAATAATAATGTGATCATTGCGCCACAGCATTAATGAAAGGATCACTATGCACT
This sequence comes from Haliotis rufescens, assembly GCF_023055435.1. Lineage (NCBI taxonomy): Eukaryota > Metazoa > Mollusca > Gastropoda > Lepetellida > Haliotidae > Haliotis > Haliotis rufescens. Next base: position 4,273,653 of record NW_025964046.1, read on the forward strand.
TTGATTTTAAACTCAGCTCCCTGGGGAGTATACAATACATTACCTGTTATTGTGATTATTGTGACTTTAAACTATAACGTATCGTCGACATAGCTTAAACGATACCGATGCGACGTTAGAATAATAGTCATTTCAACAGAAGACTTGCATTCATTAATTTTCATTTATTAAACCACTTATTAAAATACACCCTTGACCAAACACCAAACAGAAATTCTGCAGTAGCCCGTGTTAATATAACAGCAATAATCGTTATTACTTAATATTACACACACACACACACACTAACACACTAACACACTAACACACACACTAACACACGCACATATATACTTTGATACCCCTTGCCCATGCCAAAACTCAACGGGAGAAATATAAAAATGAAATCGTTGTCTCGTATCCATCCATGTAGAACCTCGCTGTCACAAAGCGCAGCCTCACGTGGTCGCCTCGCCGGGGAACTGGACAAATCGTGCTTCCTGACGCGTGGCTGTTTTATTGACAGGTGTTTATTTCTGACGTGTCAGTGTCGCTAATTTCCATTAAATGCATCGGGTGATCAGTAATTTGTTTATATGTGTATGTTACTAGGTACCCGTTCATTAGCAACATGTAAACAAAGCCAACAAGATACACCGTGAAGCTCGCTTTCAGATACCGTCCCCCACAAACTTGTAACCATTCAGTAATTTCAATCAAAACCTTTCCTGTCAAGATGACAAACTGGGAGTTATTCTTAAAAGGGCGCACAGTACATTTGAAATTGTAATCAAGGGCTAACATTTTTTTAGGAGTTTAGTGAAGTTGTTAACATTAAAGGACCTGTTTTCAGTATTTATTTGTGATGCTTACTCACAATTCAACAGAAAGATGATTTGGAACTTATGATGTCAACAGGTGCGTGAATTGATGAACGGGATATGTTTGTTGTATTAAGCTTAAGGTTTCGTGGGTGCGTTAAGGGGGCGATGTCTTTGTGTCGTGGAAGCATGTCCAAGTGTTAATCACAAAAAGGTATATCTCAAAATCTATCCGTCCAAATTGAAAAGGTTGATATAACAGACAAAAAAACACCTATGATGGTTGTCGACGCAAGGTCGTTTGCTAGATTGATAAATATGCTATAGGCGATTTATATACAGAAAATATTAATTATGAAATACAAACTTCTACTATTATGAAGCCGCTTTATTTTAAATTCTAATTTATTAAATGTTATTCATAATACACGTCTTTGAAAGGCATTTAGAAGTTGCCATCCATAAATTCTCTTCCTGTGTATCACTTCTAAGTACTGGCCTCTAACCTTCAGCGCTAGTTACTGTAAAGTTTGAGCTTCCATTGTCTATTGCTAATCACCTGTCAACGCCAATCATCTGTTGGCTTCCCTTGTTAGTTTCTACCCTTTGTTATTTTCCAGCTTTTGTTATCTTATTAATTTTGTTATCCTTCGATGTACATATATATGCTTTCTATGCCTCATGGCATTCATTTACCTGATGAAGGAGTAATCATATACTCCGAAACGTTGTGTTCCTCATAATAAAGAAGTTGACATCCATGAATTCTCTTCCTTACTTATAATACCACAATTTCCCCATCCACCATCTTTATAAAAACATAGGTGAGGTGATGTGAAATGGGGTTTAACGTCGCGTCCAAAATTATTGCACTTTTATAGTGACGTACATGTACGAATGTGTGTGTGTGTGTGGCTGCTTGTACTCGTCCGGACTGATGCCGATTTATTGTGCCAGCACACTGAGATACCATGCCGCAGTTTAACATGAATACCCCACTCAGACACAGTATACTGACTCCGAGCCGACCAGTCCTTGTTTTAGCCCCTTAATGCCGAGCACCAGACAGGGTAACAACAAGTACCATTTTTAACGTCTTTTGTTATGACGCGGCCGGGGATCGAATCCAGGGTCTTCCGCTCTCCGGCGGACGCTCTACCACTAGACCACGGAGGCGGTCCTTATAAAATATGAAGACGACAGGATGTCACATGAACGTGACAGCTCTGGCGGCCATTGTACAAAGCGATCTTAGCGCTAAGGTGATCGTAACTCCCATATCTTAACATAGACTTACGACAGTCGTTGCGCTAAGGTTGTTTTGTACAATGGCACCCTGGTCCACTGGTTTAATGTTGTGGACCAGTTTAAAATACCCGCATGCAATATGACCATGGTATTTTAAGATTGAACGAAGCCAGTGACTAATATCAGCAACGACACGACATCGACAAACCACCGAGCATGACCACCCAATCATTAAGTCGCTTCTTACGACACCCAGAGATCATCTTCCCGAGGCAAGGGAGTTAACTGACTATAGAAGTCCAGTTTCCACCCTTGCCCTTCTGGGCTGGAATTCCTGAGTTACATTTTGGCTGGACTAACGAGTCTATGAATAGTCTAATCTAAACTAGACATCCAGTTCGTAGACAATATGAATTTCGGTCGACTGCAGGATTTGCAAAACATTTATATCCTTAACTGGGCGTCAACAGAAATTTTCATGTTGAAAAACATTATATCAACATTGCTTCAACATTGGTCTTTTGATATTAAAAATATGTTGAAATCTGAGTTTGTTTCAACATTGAAGTGTTACCTAAAATTCAACATAGATTCAGCGATTTATATGAAATATATATTTTTGTCGTTGGAATAAATATTTCAAAGCACTGTCTGCGCTTCATATTGATTTGCGTTTGAGAAGAAGTTGGTTTAATTGATATATTTAACATGAATACCCCACTCAGACACAGTATACTGACTCCGAGCCGACCAGTCCTTGTTTTAGCCCCTTAATGCCGAGCACCAGACAGGGTAACAACAAGTACCATTTTTAACGTCTTTTGTTATGACGCGGCCGGGGATCGAATCCAGGGTCTTCCGCTCTCCGGCGGACGCTCTACCACTAGACCACGGAGGCGGTCCTTATAAAATATGAAGACGACAGGATGTCACATGAACGTGACAGCTCTGGCGGCCATTGTACAAAGCGATCTTAGCGCTAAGGTGATCGTAACTCCCATATCTTAACATAGACTTACGACAGTCGTTGCGCTAAGGTTGTTTTGTACAATGGCACCCTGGTCCACTGGTTTAATGTTGTGGACCAGTTTAAAATACCCGCATGCTATATGACCATGGTATTTTAAGATTGAACGAAGCCAGTGACTAATATCAGCAACGACACGACATCGACAAACCACCGAGCATGACCACCCAATCATTAAGTCGCTTCTTACGACACCCAGAGATCATCTTCCCGAGGCAAGGGAGTTAACTGACTATAGAAGTCCAGTTTCCACCCTTGCCCTTCTGGGCTGGAATTCCTGAGTTACATTTTGGCTGGACTAACGAGTCTATGAATAGTCTAATCTAAACTAGACATCCAGTTCGTAGACAATATGAATTTCGGTCGACTGCAGGATTTGCAAAACATTTATATCCTTAACTGGGCGTCAACAGAAATTTTCATGTTGAAAAACATTATATCAACATTGCTTCAACATTGGTCTTTTGATATTAAAAATATGTTGAAATCTGAGTTTGTTTCAACATTGAAGTGTTACCTAAAATTCAACATAGATTCAGCGATTTATATGAAATATATATTTTTGTCGTTGGAATAAATATTTCAAAGCACTGTCTGCGCTTCATATTGATTTGCGTTTGAGAAGAAGTTGGTTTAATTGATATATTTTGAGATATTGAGCAAAGTAAACATCTTGTATGTAACCGGTAACTGAAATTGTTAGTTGTTTCCTAAAAGTGGGTTAAAGTAGGGTGATGATTAATGTACCCGTCAGAGGGTATGCAGGACCGCATCACTGATTCTATTTAAAACCACTCTGATGTTTTCATTCTAAGTTTGAAATACCAATCTGTCATAGTCTAGTTGCTATACTGTCCATCGATGATAGCTTGTATATGTATGCTATGAGCTAAGACATACTCCGGTCAGGATATGGCTGAAGTAGTGCTAATTTGACTTTAAATTTAAACTCACTCACTCACTCCCTTCACTAGCGGTCACGTCACTTAAGGCTTCGCAAATTGCGTCCCTTTGACGTGCGCGGATTCTATAATCTTGGGTTCGCATCACGATTCGCGTTTACCCAAAGTGGCAGAAGTCCGAAACCTACATCTCCTCCAGTTTTCCTCCCACATAATAATGGAAGTACTGTTCGGACAAAAAACACTTTAAAAAAACTATCCTGTGCCCCCATATCAACCACTTCTTATCTTTATGTGCGTTCATCTCATGTACCTTCGACAACAAACAGTTGTCACCTGTGAACCGTCTAAACTCCAAGGACGACTCCAAGGCAACGCTCCCACGCACGCGTTGTAGGGGACACTTGGTCACCGGATAATACTTGCATATGTCTTTTTAAAGCTGTTTGTAACAAATCCATCTCATTGTAGACACATACATCCTGTCCAGGTACTGTTATGTGTACCACAGCAAATGACATTTAACTTCAGGGTGGTCAGGTTCCGGAGAACAACGCGGGAGATATGGATGTCGTGGGCGGAATATATTGTTTGTGTACATTTCTATCTTCTAAACGGACAATACATATCTTATTTTAGTAAACAACCAACTGTGAAATAGATCACACCTTCTTCTTTTTTGCTGAAGTTTACCTTTTTTATATTTTGGTATTGCTAGAAAAGAATTCTTTATTTTACTGACGAAGCTTATCCTCAAAATGTATTACGTTTTGTTGTCTTTGGCTGAAGCTATTTTCTAGACTTGGTTTTGTTTGTTATGAATAGATTTAGCGTTTATGTAGTTTTATCGAGACATTGTTATTTGGCTGTTGACAGAAGAAAGAAGAGATGCTTTCGCCATCGATCCTTCATTTGAAAACACAATATTTCAGCTATAACATGGCGTGTCAGCTTGATGTGGGAAGACAACGCGATGTGATGCAGATCTTGGGCCTTTGGTGAAGGCAGAAAAAGCGACTATGGTGCTGACAAACCTTGAAACATAACAAGCCAGAAACTGGGATTCGAACCCACAATCTGCGGTTTCTAGGACAATACCACTGATCAGCGAATCCGTGATCAGGTCCGGGAAAACAATACATGCTAAAAGTGAGTTCAGTGCCCGACATGGGTACAATATGTGAAGCCAATGTCTGGTGTCCCCCGCCGTGATATCTCTGGAATATTGCTAAAAACGGTGTAAAACAATACTCACTCACTCACTCAAGGTTACCGGTATCAGACCGAAGGGGGATAAACATTGAAAGCTCTCCATGAATATTGTGTCAAACGGGCGTCCCGTTAAATTTACACTTTGTTCATTGAACCGCAAAGGTCAGACTTTTTTTCAGCTTGGATTACGAATCAGCCGATTCCAAAATAAAAATTGTGAACAACATAAAAGCAGTAGGCTTTGTTTTACGTCCGGCCATAAAAATTAAAATGTTAAAAGCGGACTTATTTTCTGTGGTTATCAATATAAATAAATTACTTAAAATCAAACTGTTAATAACTGCTGAGTATTTATCGAGGAAAGCCAAAATACTTTTTTATTCGTTTTTTTTTCAGCTTTTATTCTCGATATTTTGACAAGATTCACCTATTGAGCCCAATCAAACTGACTATACTATAAACACGATTACTTTAAAAAGAGATCATGCACTGTGCATTTCATTTTAATTTCTTGTTGACATATCAACCAAATGTTTCACTATCAAAATCCGTGAAGTGAAAAGAAATCTGGCCTAACAAAGGTCTAACATTTGCGGTCCGACGCTATTAGTACATAAAAGCACATTGTAAGATCCTTCTGTCAAATATCAGACATCAAAGCCTTGAAGTAGAATGTAGAATTGCCTCAGAATGAGAAAATGCAATGTAATTTACCAACTTCTAGTGAATCTCACTAGGAGGTCGATTGGTTATAAAAAGGACGAAAATGATAATTATAAAATACGGATGTGGGAGTAATGTTTCATAAGCTAAGTCTGATTCAGGGCTTGTCTGAGTGAGTCAAAGATGTACCAAAGAACAGCCTCTGATCTGTACTATATCTCACATGTTTGATAATGTGATTACTAATACTGACCATATAACAACAGTATCACCCATTCCTAGATATAAATTAACCGATCAACATGCTCTGAAATATAAACAATTACTACAGTCTACTGATATATTTGAAGAATTTTACACAGCTTTACAAACAGATGTAAATACTGCAGTCAAGACTTTGGGAGATATACTGATCCACATTGCTTGTTCTTCTGGAGGTTTTTGTACACTATTCAACAATAAATCCAGAAATCAACCAATTTGGTTTGACCATGAATGTACTCAACTGAAAAAGGAAAAATATAGGTATCTTAATTTATTTAAGCAGTTCAAATGTAATGAAAATTTGCAAAAATATGTTGCAGCCAAAAGAAAATTCAAAATATGCTGTGGTCAGAAAAAGAAACAATTTGATGGTAAAATAGTTGAAGATTTGAAAGATGCTGCAAAACATGGTAATTGTAAAACATTTTGGAACACCCTTAAACGGGTTTTATGTAGCAAACACTCTAAATGTGCAATATCTCCTGATGCTCTTCAGTTATATTTTAAAGATTTGTTAAACTCTAACAAAACAGAAGTGAATGAAGATTTTAATGTACTTGTAAATGAATTCATTGACAGTCACTCTTGTGATAATTGTGATAGCTTACCCATTACAGATGAGTTGTTATCAGATATTATTACTGATGAAGAAGTAGCTGAAGCGTTAAAAAGATTAAAACTCGGGAAATCTCCTGGTGAAGATGGAATCCCTCCAGAATTTTTCAAACTTTCAGAAACAATTCTTATTAAATACTTGAGACCTTTATTTAATAAAATATTAGATACCGGTATATTCCCTGAAGCATGGAACATTGGACTTATAATATCTATACATAAATCTGGTGTTACCTCTGACCCCAACAATTATAGAGGAATATCCCTGCTAAATGCAACTGGGAAATTATTCACGTCAATACTTGAAAAAAGACTACGATCATGGATGGATATAAACGATTTAATACATGAAGCACAAGCTGGATTCAGATCCAACTATTCAGTAACAGACAACATTTTCACACTCCAGGCTCTTTGTACTAAATATTTATCAAAGCGAGGGGGGCGATTTTATTGTGCTTTCATTGATTTCAAGAAAGCCTTTGACTTTGTGGAAAGGAAAAAAATATTATATATGCTCTTACAAAAAGGTTGCCATGGCAAGTTGTATAATGTCTTAGCTAGTATGTATTCTGCTGTTAAGGCTTGTGTAAAAACAGACAAAGGCAGAACAGATTTGTTTACAACTAGCTCCGGTGTAAGACAAGGCTGTATCTTAAGCCCGCTTCTGTTTATCTTCTTTATTAATGAGCTTGTAACTGACATTTATAAAACGTGCTGTCATGGTGTGTTTGTTTCAGAAAGTATTGAAGATATTATGCTACTACTTTTTGCCGACGATGTGACTATGTTCTCATATACAGTTATTGGTCTACAAAGACAATTAGATATCTTAAGAAAATTTTGCATTACCTGGGGCCTAAGTGTGAATCTTGATAAAACAAAAACAATTGTTTTCCGAAACGGTGGCATTATACGAAAATATGAAAAATGGTTTATGGTTCTATAAATGTAAAACTTGTCACTTACTACAAGTATCTTGGAGTATTTTTCTCCTCAAGGCTAATCTGGTCAATGGCCTGTAAAAGCCTAGCATCACAGGCTTCTAAAGCCACTAGAGCCATTTATCATGTTATCAAAAGAAATAGCTATATAACATTCGAAACAGCTTGTACAATGTTTGATTGTAAGATTGCTCCTATATTACTTTATGGGGCTGAAATCTGGGGGGCAAAATATTATGTATGTATAGAAAAAGTACATACGTCCTATTTTAAAAATTATCTTTGTATCGGAAAATATGCCTCTAATAAAGCTATTCTTGGTGAAACTGGACGATTAAATATGTTCGTGTTTAGCAAAATAAGGGTACTTAAATACTGGTTGAGATTGCTACGTATGAATCAATGTCGATATCCAAAACAATGTTACAATCTACTTAAACAGTTAGATGATAATGATAAACACACCTGGGTGTCTGATGTAAGATATATTTTGTTTTCTTCAGGCTTTTCATTTGTATGGATCTCTCAACATATTGGCGATGAAAATCTCTTTTTGCTAAAAATAAAACAAAGGCTGAGTGATATGTATTCTCAAGAGTGGCATGACTCTATTTCTTCATCAAAATATCTGTCACATTATGCAAATTTGAAATCACTTTTACAGCCAGAATTTTACATCAGTAATCTCACGAATAAATCACTCAGGAGAGCATATTGTAAATTCAGAATATCGCTACACGGTTTTAAGATTAACATGCTACGAAAGTCAAAACATACAAATGAAGACTTGAGTTTATATCTATGTACCCACTGTACAGGGAGGCAATTAGAGGATGAATTTCATGTTTTGTTTATATGTTCAAAATATTCTTCTGTCAGAAACCACTATTTGCCTTGGTTATCCAATGTCCATCATGATAATCACAGTTTATGTAATCTACTAAACTCCAAAAATATCAACATTGTAAAGGCTTTGGCCTTATACTTAAATCATGTATTTAATGTGAAATAAGACTACTTGTATTTATTTTTCTGACATCACGTGACGCAGCAATTATTGTAATTGTAATTGTACTCTAGGCCACATGGCCCAAAATACTGAATAAAGAATCTTGATCAAAGAATGGAAAAGGCACCCCCCCCCCCCCCCCCCCCCCCCCCCCACGAGAATGACAGTTTGCACCTCTCGAAACATCGGGCACCACTACCATCTATCGTGTCGTGCTTCGTGGGGGCAGTCAATGGACACACTCACACGGTCTGAGCAGGACTTTCAAAACGTGACATGAAATCAAAAGCGTACTCTCTGTCTGTCTTAAGTGCATGATGTCTTCCGCCATATGCTAACGTGCACATATTTAGTCTTGCCCAAGAATCTATGAGCATGTAGGTGTGTGTGGGAATGGGAGTGGGAGTGATTGCACAATTTCATTCAAACTGTGGTTGATCAATTATTTGTTACCCCTCCCTAGATTACATTATAATATACAACAAAACCTCTTTTTTTATCGATCATGGAACTCGACCATTACTTTTTTTGCTGCCCAGTTTATGAACATGTCTGTGTGTGTGGGAATGGGGGTGGGGTGTGTGGGTGTGCGTGGGAAGTGTGTGTTGGTGTGTACAATTCTGAGAGACGGCATTTTAAAAATAATTGTCAGTGAAAGACATTTATTGTCTTAATCGGAACTTTAGATACCTGGGGTAAATATGTCTTTATATCCTATTTTCATGAATGAGACCCGAAACAGCCCACTTTGTTTGGGGACATTGTCTAAACTCACTACACACAGGACATTGTCTCCACTCACTACACACAGGACATTGTCTCCACTCACTACACACAGGGCATTGTCTCCACTCACTACACACAGGACACTGTCTCCACTCACTACACACAGGACATTGTCTCCACTCAGTACACACAGGACATTGTCTCCACCCAGTACACAGAGAACATTATCTCCACTCAGAACACACAGGACATTGTCTCCACTCAGTACACACAGGACATTGTCTCCACACACTTCACACATGACATTGTCTACACTCATAACACACAGGACATTATCTCCACTTACTACACACAGGACATTGTCTCCACTCACTACACACAGGACATTGTCTCCTCTCACTACACACAGGACACTGTCTCCACTCAGTACACACAGGACATTGTCTCCACTCACTACACACAGGACATTGTCTCCACTCAGAACACACAGGACACTATCTCCACTCACTACACACAGGACATTGCCTCCACTCAGTACACACAGGTCATTGTCTCCACTCAGTACACACAGGACATTGTCTCCACTCAGAACACACATGACATTGTCTCCACTCAGAACACACAGGACATTGTCTCAACTCACTGCACACAGGACATTGTCTCCACTCAGTACACACAGGACACTGTCTCCACTCACTACACACAGGACATTGTCTCCACTCACTTTACACGGGAAATTGTCTCCACTCACTACACACAGGACATTGTCTCCACTCACTACACACAGGACATTGTCTCCACTCAGTACACACAGGATATTGTCTCCACTCACTACACACAGGACATTATCTCCACTCACTACACACAGGACATTGTATCCACTCACTACACACAGGACATTGTCTCCACTCACTACACTTAGGACATTGTCTCCACTCAGTACACACAGGACACTGTCTCCACTCACTACACACTGGACATTGTCTCCACTCACTACACACAGGACATTGTCTCCACTCAGTGCACACAGGACACTGTCTCCACTCACTACACACAGGACATTGTCTCCACTCACTACACACAGGACATTGTCTCCACTCAGTACACACAAGACATTGTCTCCACTCAGAACACACAGGACATTCTCTCCGCTCAGTACACACAAGACATTGTCTCCACTCAGAACACACACGGATATTGTCTCCACTCACTACACACAGGACATTGTATACACTCAGTACACACAAGACATTGTCTCCACTCAGAACACACACGGATATTGTCTCCACTCACTACACACAGGACATTGTCTCCACTCAGAACACACAAGACATTGTCTCCACTCAGAACACACACGGATATTGTCTCCACTCACTACACACAGGACTTTGTATACACTCAGTACATACAGGACATTGTCTCCACTCAGTACACACAGGATATTGTCTCCACTCACTTCACACAGGACATTGTCTCCACTCACTACACACAGGACATTGTCTCCACTCACTACACACAGGACATTGTCTCCACTCACTCCACACAGAACATTGTCCCCACTCAGAACACTCCGGACGTTGTCTCAAACTCACTCCACACAGGACGTTGTCTCCATTCAGAACACACAGAAAATTGTCTCCACTTAGACCACACAGGACATTTTCTCTACTCAATACACACAGGACATTGTCTCCACTCACTACACACAGGACATTGTTTCCACTCAGAACACACACGACGTTGTCTCCACTCACTCCACAAAGAACATTGTCTCCACTCAGAACACACAGGACGTTGTCTCCACTCAGAAAACACAGAACATTGTCTCCACTCAGAACACACAGAACATTGTCTCCACTTAGACCACACAGGAGATTGTCTCCATTCAGAACAAACAGGACGTTCTCTCCACTCACTCCACAAAGAACATTCTCTCCCCTCAAAACACACAGAACATTGTCTCCACTCAGAACACAGAGAAAAATTGACTCCACTCACTACACACAGGAGATTGTCTCCACTCAGAACACACCGGACGTTGTCTCCACTTACTCCACAAAGAACATTGTCTCCACTCAGAACACACAGGACGTTGTCTCCACTCAGAACACACAGAACATTGTCTCCACTCAGAACACACAGAAAATTGTCTCCACTCAGAACACACACGACATTGGCTCCACTCAGAACACACAGGACACTGTCTCCACTCACTACACACAGGACACTGTCTCCACTCACTACACACAGGACACTGTCTCCACTCACTACACACAGGACATTGTCTCCACTCACTACACACAGGACATTGGCTCCACTCACTACACACAGGACATTGTCTCCACTTAGACCACACAGGACATTGTCTCCACTCAGTACACGTCATAATAATTCATCAATGTAAATACCTGGACGCGTGATTGTTAGTAATGTTTCGGAGATAATATGGCCTCATAGACAGGATGGAATATTTTCCCCCGAAAAGTGCTCAGTCATCGCAGTGTATCGAAATCCCATCTTTTGGAGAGCAATAGTTAGTGCAGTTGACATGACTTGTATCTTTAATTTCTCCCAAATTCTACTACAAGTCAGGGTTACCTTCTGCTCATAAAACCTGTACACTATATGCCTAATTAAACTGTATCAAAGCTGTCCAATATCCTTTTACGTCCCAGTTTTGTCTTTGAGACCACCCCTATACCTGTTTTGTTTTATTTAATACCGTCGACTTGATGGTATGAATTGAAAACCCAATAATTTGGGCAGTTCGGTAATTCACCCTATCTAAATTAATAAATGGTTTTCCTCTATCAATCTAAAGTGTAAAGAACTTGAAAACATTTCCAAATAAAGAATCCATGCAAGTATTATGTAACATGCATCATGAGAGCAATGTTAACAAAACAAACGCGGCCTCATTTTGTCATTATAGAAGATGCATATCTAGAATTTTCTCAAAATGATTTTTGTGTGTGGATTAGATGTTTTATGAAGATTACATTATTATCATTTGAACGGAGTCACGAGCGCATATTTCTATAGTCCGTTTCAGACTGCCATCATTAGACTTGAATAAATGTAAACTTCCTGTTTTCGTTCGAATTTGTCTCCTCTAAATTTGTCGATAGGACTCCTGGTGACTGAAATACTTCAAACCACAGGGAGGTCGATCGGTAGTTACTTGATATTTCAATAACAACAGTCTGTAGAAAATTACATCCTTTTTTAGCAGGCAAAAAGCAGTTTTCTAGTATTTCCGACAGTACTTAGGTAAATCAATGCGACATATGATTTTCACACCTGCAATGAATTGAAGGATTGACGACACACGCGGCCGGATGTGTGAACTGCATTCGATTGGTCTATGATATTGGCCACGCCCTCGCCCTCTCCCTCTCCCTCGCCCACGCCCACGCCCACGCCGCATTACCCGAGCTTCCGTCACAGGCTTTATAAAGAAGCGTGTGTCTTCAATTCTATCGTTCAGAAGTGAAATCCTTCTTCAATACAGGACATTTCGATCAGAGAAGGTAGCGCGGGAGCCTACAGTTCTCAAGATGTCGTTTGTTCTGCCAGCCGATTTGAAAATGGGAGATTTTACTGTTGATGAAGATTGCAGTATTGTGCTGTGTGCAGCTGCAAGTTGCCGGGATGTTGTTGAAACTCAACTCGTTCGGAAAACAAGTCTTCATTTTGATGGACTTTACGAGAAAGCTGAAAACTTCACTCAGCCGAAATGAGTTGCATCGCATGAGCCCAGAACCACGTTCAATGTCCACGAACCCTTACATCGCAAGCTGCACGTGCTTTCCGTGATTTTTTTCACGGAGACAGGCGAAATTCGATTCGACCGGATCGACGTTTGACATTCAACCTCGAGAAACTCAAGAATTTTCAAGCTGAACACCTGACAGTGTTTTCTACGATACATTCCACGGAAGAAACATCTGAAGAATTTCTGTGATTTCATATGTGACAATTCTCGGTTTCAAGGCAAACCCAGCGACAACAGTGCAATAATCAAACGACTTTTAATAAAACTACAAACGCGCGCATGTAGCAATGTGTCCTTCAGAATCAATTCTGTTCAGACGTTTTGATTTCATGTGTTCCCGAATTCTTTTAGAATTGTTTTGGATTTTAATTTTAATGCCACATTATAAAATCATCTTATATTTGCATTTTAATGATGAATATATATCTTAAATTAATAAATTCATGTTCACCTTATATGAATCTTTTCTTGTTCTTGATATTGGGCGTATTTGGGATTTTTCGAAATGAACGAAGTCACATTCCAAATGCCCCGCAGCGTTACATGATCGTATATCTTGTTGAATAGCATTTGCCGTAAATCTTCCATGCCTTAAAATTTATGGGCCATAAAAAGCTTATACTTGCCAATTTATGTTTTTTGCGAATCATTTACCAGACCACGGAATCACGCATACGGTGAATCCATCAGTTAGCCGACCCGTGAAGATCCTGGATAAAACCCATGCTTGCCGTAAAAGGCAACTAATGGGATCGGGTGGTCAGGCTCGATGACTTGGATAAGGCATGTCATCGATCCCCATTGCATGGATCGATGCTCATGAAGTCAATCACGTCCGACACCTGCATCTCATCGGCTAACTCTCTCGCTCTCTCGCTCTCTGTCTCTCACTCTCTCTCTCGCTCACTCTCCCTCTCGCTCTCTCTGCCTCTTTCTCGCTCTCTGTCTCTCTCTCTATCTGTCTGTCTCTCTCGCTCTCTCTCTCATCGTCCCTCTCGCTCTCGCTCTCTCTGTCTGCCTCTCTCTCTCTCTCTGTGAATGTCTGTCTCTCTCGTTGTCAGCACCATACCCGTGTTCGTGGGTTTTACAAAAGTGGTAAAGGTCTGAGCCCAGCTTATCTCTGTGTCTGCCTTTCTCTCCCTCGCTCTCTCTGTGTCTCTCTCTCTCACTGTTAGTCTCTCTCGCTCTCTCTCTCACCGTCTCTCTCTCTGTCTCTCTCTCAGCGTCTCTCTCTCTCGCTCTCTCTCTCTCTCTCTCTCTCTCTGAATGTCTGTCTCTCTCGCTGTCAGCACCATACCCTTGTTCGTGGGTTTCACAAAAGTGGTAAACGTCTGAGCCCAGCTTATCTCTGTGTCTGCCTTTCTCTCTCTCGCTCTCTCTGTGTGTGTCTCTCTATCTATCTCTCTCTCTCTCTCTCTCTCTCTCTCTCTCTCTCTGAATGTGTGTCTTTCTCGCTGTCAGCACCATACCCGTGCTCGAGGGTTTTACAAAAGTGGTAAACGTCTGAGCCCAGCTTATCTCTGTGTCTGCCTTTCTCTCTCTCGCTCTCTCTGTCTCTCTCTCTCTTGCTCTCTCTCTCTCTCTCTCTCTCTCTCTCTCTCTGAATGTCTGTCTCTCTCGCTGTCAGCACCATACCCGTGCTCGTTGGTTTCACCAAAGTGGTCAACGTCTGAGACCTGCATCACTTCGAGCTTTCCTCCCACATTAAGCTGACACACCATGATATAACAAGAATACTGCTAAAAACGGCGTTAAACCCAACTCACTCACTCAGTCTTTCCGGCGGATACTCGCTTATGTGACACCGACAGTATCACGTCAATAGGATTAAGTGAAGCGTAATTAAATTCCTCCCAACTACCGATAACTACCAGCATCCCTTGTATGTATACGAGTGACTGAACGTTGTATGGCGCACTCACAGGATCTAGCTCTTTTTTGAATGCCAGAAACTGCACTTAACTACAATATCCCCACTTACACCGAGATGCGAATAAAAGGCGACTTGCTTGTCGTAAAAGGCGACTAACGGGATCGGGTGGTCAGGCTCGCTGACTTGGATGAAGCATGTCATCGATCCCCATTGCATGGATCGATGGTCATGAACTCAATCACGTCCGACACCTGCATCTCATCGGCTCTCTCGCTCTCACTCTCTCGTTCTCCCACTCTCTCTCTCTCATCGTCTCTCTCGCTCTCTCTGCCTCTCTCTCGCTCTCTGTCTCCCTCTGTATCTGTCTGTCTCTCTCGCTCTCTCTCTCATCGTCCCTCTCACGCTCTCTCGTTCTCTCACTCTCTCTCTCTCTCTCATCGTCTCTCTCGCTCTCTCTCTGCCTCTCTCTCCCTCTCTGTCTCCCTCTCTATCTGTCTTTCTCTCTCGCTCTCTCTCTTTCTCATCGTCCCTCTCTCGCTCTCTCACTCTCTCTCACCGTCTCTAACTCTCGCTCTCTCTGTCTCTCTCTCACTCTCTCTCTCTCTCTCTGTCTCTCTCGCTCTCTCACTCTCTCTCACTCTGTCTCTCTCTCGCTCTCTCTGTCTCTCTCTCGCTCTCTCACCGTCTCTCTCTCTCGCTCTCTCTCTCTCTCTCTCTCTCTCTCTCTCTCTCTCTCTATGAATGTCTGTCTCTCTCGCTGTCAGCACCATACTTGTGCTCGTGGGTTTAAAGTTACACTGAGATATCAATAAGTAGTACTTAAGGTACACGTAGCGCCATGTGTTGTTCTATGCCGCGTTCAGAAATGTTTCAGCTGCACCACTTGCGCGTGTGAATATCGAACCTGGATCAGTCAAACTAGGGGTTGATGTCATGAGCAAAGTATCACGGCGTTGGAGTACGATGACAGCAATCACACACATGCCCAATGGCGGTAATACTGTTGACGTTAATCAACAAATACTTTGGAACGATAAATAAATACTAAGTTTATTGCTTCATAATTAACCCTAATGTGTGTGTGTATTTAGGCTAATTGGAACTGTGTGAATTACCGAAGGGACGGGGTAGCCTTATTTAAAGCGTTCAGTCACCACGTCGAATGTCAATTGCGTGGATCGATGCGCATGTGTCAATCACTGGATTGTCTGGTCCAGACTCGATTATTTACAGACCGGCGTCATATAGCTGGAATATTGCTGAGTGTGGCGTTAAACAAGAACCAAACCACGTGGAATGGGTGAATGCTTTCTTTGCCTTTGCTTTCGGGCCAAACAAACTAGGGGTTGATATCGTGAGCAAACTCTCACGCCGTCGGGGTACTATAACACACACTCCTCTATGCCACACATTGTGACCATTCAATCCTCTTTTTTATCCTCGCTTTTATGACAATCATGGGTCACTCGGGATGTAATATGTCGAATGTCCTCACTTGGATCATTCTCTAGTCAAATATTACTTTTTTATTAATTACAGTTAAATTCGTCAAAGGTTACCTGCTTATATATAGAATAGCTTGTTTCCGAAGAATTCTGATCGGACATTGCAGATATAATTATAATGTCATCGATCTTAAACCTTCAAAGTGGCAGCGCCAGACAGCATTTAGGTCAAACAGCGACCCGTGAAGATCCGGGGTAGAATAGGTCTTCAGCAACCCATGCTTGCCGTAACAGGCGACTATGTCTGTCGTAAGAGACGACTAACGGGATCGGAGGGACAGGCTCGCTGACTCGGTTGATGAATGTCATCGTATCCCTGTTGTGTGGATCGATTTTAATGATGTTAAGCACTGGATTGTCTGGTCCAAACTCGATTATTTACAGACCGCCGTCATATTGCTGGAATAATGCTGAGTGCGGCGTTACATGACAAACACACAGATAAACAACGTCAAACAGGTTTGATTTTAAAAGTGTCACAAGGAAAGCACACTACCATGTTAATAAAAGTTGACGATGGTTACAAAAGACACAAACAAGAAAAGTTTATTCGAAAGAAAATCGGTTTCGCCGTGTCACAGTTCACAGTAAGGGGCAGAGTGAGTTTATAAACGAGTTCTTCCGACTTCCCGGGTGTGTATTGCAGTCAGATGATTCATTTATTGTTGATCAATCTGAGATTGTTATTTTTGAACTTGCAAATAAAATTGATATTAATGTTCGGTGACATTTACTTACTTACGTTTTTAAATTAACGCCACGTGGGCTTCATGGCTACATCAGTACCTCTCGGGGTTTGACCCCCTTTAAGGTTAAAAATACCCACACGTTTCAATGAGGGAGATGAAGCAGGTGCCCCGTGAAGATCCGGGGTAGAATAGGTCATCAGCAACCCATGCTTGCTGTAAAAAGCGACTATGCTCCGTAAGAGGTGACTAACGGGATCGGGTGGTCAGACTCGCTGACTTGGTTGATGCGTGTCATCTATCCCCATTGCGTCGATGCTCATGTGTCAATCACTGGATTGTCTGGTCCAGACTCGATTATTTACAGACCGGCGTCATACAGCTGGAATATTGCTGAGTGTGGTGTAAAACAACAAACAAACAAACAAAAAAATGAGGGAGATTCCGGGGGAATCCTACCTTCTGGCCGAAACTTATTGGCTTGCAAGTTTCCGGTCTCCTGGTCGAGACGGTTATATTTTCCGACAAAAAATGAGGAAATTAAATATAATTGAATTACTTACCAGGGCAATCGACATGCACTATAATGTGCATTATAATGTGTAATCAACAACAACAACAACGACAACAACAACAACAACAACAATAATAATGTGATCATTGCGCCACAGCATTAATGAAAGGATCACTATGCACTTTGATTTTAAACTCAGCTCCCTGGGGAGTATACAATACATGTTATTGTGATTATTGTGACTTTAAACTATAACGTATCGTCGACATAGCTTAAACGATACCGATGCGACGTTAGAATAATAGTCATTTCAACAGAAGACTTGCATTCATTAATTTTCATTTATTAAACCACTTATTAAAATACAACCTTGACCAAACACCAAACAGAAATTCTGCAGTAGCCCGTGTTAATATATCAGCAATAATCGTTATTACTTAATATTACACACACACACACACACTAACACACACACTAACACACTAACACACTAACACACACACTAACACACACACTAACACACGCACATATATACTTTGATACCCCTTGCCCATGCCAAAACTCAACGGGAGAAATATAAAAATGAAATCGTTGTCTCGTACCCATCCATGTAGAACCTCGCTGTCACAAAGCGCAGCCTCACGCGGTCGCCTCGCCGGGGAACTGGACAAACCGTGCTTCCTGACGCGTGGCTGTTTTATTGACAGGTGTTTATTTCTGACGTGTCAGTGTCGCTAATCAATTTCCATTAAATGCATCGGGTGATCAGTAATTTGTTTATCTGTGTATGTTACTAGGTACCCGTTCATTAGCAACATGTAAACAAAGAGAACAAGATACACCGTGAAGCTCGCTTTCAGATACCGTCGCCTATAAACTTGTAACCATTCAGTAATTTCAATTAAAACCTTTCCTGTCAAGATGACAAACTGGGAGTTATTCTTAAAAGGGCGCACAGTACATTTGAAATTGTAATCAAGGACTAACATTTTTTAGGAGTTTAGTGAAGTTGTTAACATTAAAGGAACTGTTTTCAGTATTATTTTGTGACGCTTACTCACAATTCAACAGAAAGATCATTTGGAACTTATGATGTCAACAGGTGCGTGAGTTGATGTACGGGACATGTTTGTTGTATTAAGCTTAAGGTTTAGTGGGTGCGTTAGGGGGACGATGTCTTTGTGTCGTGGAAGCATGTCAAAGTGTTAATCACAAAAAGGTCTATCTCAAAATCTATCCGTCCAAATTGAAAAGGTTGATATAACAGACAAAAAAACACCTATGATGGTTGTCGACGCAAGGTCGTTTGCTAGATTGATAAATATGCTATAGGCGATTTATATACAGAAAATATTAATTATGAAATACAAACTTCTACTATTATGAAGCCGCTTTATTTTAAATTCTAATTTATTAAATGTTATTCATAATACACGTCTTTGAAAGGCATTTAGAAGTTGCCATCCATAAATTCTCTTCCTTATGTGTGTCACTTCTAAGTACTGGCCTCTAACCTTCAGGGGGCGGTCGGGTAGCCTAGTGGTTAAAGCGTTCGCTCGTCACGCCGAAGACCCGGGTTCGATTCCCGACATGGGTACAATGTGTGAAGCCCATTTCTGGTGTCCCCCGCCGTGATATTGCTGGAATATTGCTAAAAGCGGCGTAAAACCATACTCAGTCAGTCAGTCTAACCTTCAGCGCTAGTTACTGTTAAGTGTTGGCTTCCATTGTCTATTGCTAATCACCTATCAACGCCAATCATCTGTTGGCTTCCCTTGTTAGTTTCTACTCTTTGTTATTTTCCAGCTTTTGTTATCTTATTAATTTTGTTGTCCTTAGATGTACATATATATGCTCTCTGCCTCATGGCATTCATTTACCTGATGAAGGTGTAATCAAATACACCAAAACGTTGTGTTCCTCATAATAAAGAAGTTGACATCCATGCATTCTCTTCTTTGTTTATAATACCACAATTTCCCGTCCACCATCTTTTTAAAAACATAGGTAAGGTGATGTGAAATGGGGTTTAACGTCGCGTCCAAAATTATTGCACTTTTATAGTGACGTGCATGCACGTGTGAGTGTGTGTGTTTGTGTGGCTGCTTGTACTAGTCCGGACTGATGCCGATTTATAGTGCTAGCTCACTGAGATACCATGCCGCAGTTTAACATGAATACCCCACTCAGACACAGTATACTGACTCCGAGCCGACCAGCCCTTGTTTTAGCCCCTTAATGCAGAACGCCAGACATGGTAACAACAAGTTCCATTTTTTAACGTCTTTTGGTATGACGCGGCCGGGGATCGAACCCCAGGCCTTCCGCTCTCCGGGCGGACGCTCTACCAGTAGACCACGGAGGCGGTCCTTATAAAATATGAAGACGACAGGATGTCACATGAACGTGACAGCTCTGGCGGCCATTGTACAAAGCGATCTTAGCGCTAAGGTTATCGTAACTCCCATACCTAAACAAAGACTTACGACAGTCGTTGCGCTAAGGTTGTTTTGTACAATGGCACCCTGGTCCACTGGTTTAATGTTGTGGACCAGTTTAAAATACCCGCATGCTATATGGCCATTGCATTTTAAGATTGAACGAAGCCAGTGACTAATATCAGCAACGACACGACATCGCCAAACCACCGAGCATGACCACCCAATCATTAAGTCGCTTCTTACGACCCCCAGAGATCATCTTCCCGAGGCAAGGGAGTTATCTGACTATAGAAGTCCAGTTTCCATCCTTGCCCTTCTGAGCTGGAACTCCTGAGTCACATTTTGGCTGGACTAACGAGTCTATGCATAGTCTATTCTAAACTGGACATCCGGTTCGTAAAAATATGAATTTCGGTCGACTGAAGACTTTTCAAAACATTTGTACCGTTAACTGGGCGTCAACCTAAAATTCAACATGTCATTAAGAACATAAATTCAGCGATTTATGTGAAATATATATTTTTGTCGTTGGAATAAATATTATTATATATCAAAGCACTGTCTCCGCTTCATATTGATTTTCTTTTGAGAAGAAATTGGTTTAATTGATACATTTTGAGATATTGAGCAAAGTAAACATCTTGTATGTAACTGGTAACAGAAATTGTTAGTTGTTTCCTAAAGGTGGGTGATGTACCCTTCAGAGGGTATGCAGGACCGCATCACTGATCCTATTTAAAGCCACTCTGATGTTCTCATTCTAAGTTTGAAATACCAATCTGTCATAGTCTAGTTGCTTTACTGTCCATCGATGATAGCTTGTATATGTATGCTATGAGCTAAGACATATTCCGGTCAGGATATGGCTGAAGTAGTGCTAATATGACTTTACATTTAAACTCACTCACTCACTCCCTTCACTAGCGGTCACGTCACTTAAGGCGCCGCAAATAGCGTCCCTTTGACGTGCGCGGATTCTATAATCTTAGGTTCGCATCACGGTTCGCGTTTACCCAAAGTGGCAGAAGTCCGAAACCTACATCTCCTCCAGTTTTCCTCCCAAATTATAATGGAAGTACTGTTCGGACAAAAAACACTTTAAAAAAACTATCCTGTGCCCCCATATCAACCACTTCTTATCTTTATGTGCGTTCATCTCATGTACCTTCGACAACAAACAGTTGTCACCTGTGAACCGTCTAAACTCCAAGGACGACTCCAAGGCAACGCTCCCACGCACGCGTTGTAGGGGACACTTGGTCACCGGATAATACTTGCATATGTCTTTTTAAAGCTGTTTGTAACAAATCCATCTCATTGTAGACACAAACATCCTGTCTAGGTACTGTTATGTGTACCACAGCAATTACCATTTAACTTCAGGGTGGTCAGGTTCCGGAGAACAACGCGGGAGATATGGATGTCGTGGGCGGAATATATTGTTTGTGTTCATTTCTATCTTCTAAACGGACAATACATATCTTATTTTAGTAAACAACGAACTGTGAAATAGATCACACCTTCTTTTATTTAGCTGAAGATTACCTTTTTATATTTTGGTATTGCTAGAAAAGAATTCTTTATTTTACTGACGAAGCTTATCCTCAAAATGTATTACGTTTTGTTGTCTTTGGCTGAAGCTATTTTCTAGACTTGGTTTTTTTGGTTATAAATAGATTTAGCGTTTATGTAGTTTTATCAAGATATTGTTATTGGGCTGTTGACAGAAGAAAGAAAAGATGCTTTCGCCATCGATCCTTCGTTTGAAAACACAATATTTCAGCTATAACATGGCGTGTCAGCTTGATGTGGGAGGACAACGCGATGTGATGCAGATCTTGGGCCTTTGGTGAAAGCAGAAAAAGCGACTATGGTGCTGACAAACCTTGAAACATAACAAGCCAGACACTGGGATTCGAACCCACAATCTGCGGTTTCTAGGATAAAACCACTGATCAGCGAATCCGTGATCAGGTCCGGGAAAACAATACAGGCTAAAGTGAATTCAGTTCCTGACATGGGTACAATATGTGAAGCCCAAGTCTGGTGTCCCCCGCCGTGATATTGCTGGAATATTGCTAAAAGCGGTGTAAAACCATACTCACTCACTCACTCAAGGTTACCGGTATTAGACCGAAGGGGGAATAAACATTGAAAGCTCTCAATGAATATTGTGTCAAACGGGCGTCCCGTTAATTTACACTTTGTTCATTGAACCGCAAAGGTCAGACTTTTTTTCAGCTTGGATTACGAATCAGCCGATTCCAAAATAAAAATTGTGAACAACATAAAAGCGGTAGGCTTTGTTTTACATCCTGCCATAAAAATTAAAACGTTTAAAGCGGACTTATTTTCTGTGGTTATCAATATAAATAAATAACTTAAAATCAAACTGTTAATAACTGTTGAGTATTTATCTTAAAAACAACATTTTAAGGAAAACCAAAATACTTTTTTATTCGTTTTTTTTTCAATTTATTATTTCGACCTTCCGACCTGATAAACGGATAATTAAGAAGGATGAAAAGGTTGTAAATCAAACTCATGTTTGTATGTGATAATGGAGGCAAAACTTAATATACAAAATGGAAGATTCCTTTAAGCAATCCATTTATAATCTTTTACTAAAAGAACCTCATTGTGCTGTCATCTGCTGGCAAACAGGTTGTGTAAAACAGCTTTTATTCTCGATATTTGACAAGATTCACCTATTGAGCCCAATCAAACTGACTATACTATAAACACGATTACTTTGAAAAAAAGATCATGCAGTGTGCATTTCATTTTAATTTCTTGTTGACATATCAACCAAATGTTTCACTATCAAAATCCGTGAAGTGAAAAGAAATCTGGCCTAACAAAGGTCTAACATTTGCGGTCCGACGCTATTAGTACATAAAAGCATATTGTAAGATCCTTCTGTCAAATATCAGACATCAAAGCCTTGAAGTAGAATGTAGAATTGCCTCAGAATGAGAAAATGCAATGTAATTTACCAACTTCTAGTGAATCTCACTAGGAGGTCGATTGGTTATAAAAAGGACGAAAATGATAATTATAGAATACGGATGGGGGAGTAATGTTTCATAAGCTAAGTCTAATTCAGGGCTTGTCTGAGTGAGTCAAATATGTACCAAAGAATGGAAAAGGCACACACCCCACGAGATAGAATGACAGTTTGCACCCCTCGAAACATCGGGCACCACTACCATCTATCGTGTCGTGCTTCGTGGGGGCAGTCAATGGACACCCTCACACGGTCTGAGCAGGACTTTCGAATCGTGACATGAAATCCAAAGCCTACTTCCTGTCTGTCTTAAGTGCATAATGTCTTCCGCGATATGCTAACGTGCACATAATTAGTCTTGCCCAAGAATCTATGAGCATGTAGGTGTGTGTGGGAATGGGAGTGGGTGTGATTGCACAATTTCATTCAAACTG
Organism: Haliotis rufescens; assembly: GCF_023055435.1. Lineage (NCBI taxonomy): Eukaryota > Metazoa > Mollusca > Gastropoda > Lepetellida > Haliotidae > Haliotis > Haliotis rufescens. The sequence continues at coordinate 4,297,298 of NW_025964046.1, forward strand.
TGGTTGATCAATTATTTGTTACCCCTCCCTAAATTATATCATAATATACAACAAAACCTCTTCTTATTATTTTTTTATCGATCATTGAATGGGATGGGGGTGGGGGGTGTGGGTGTGCGTGGGAAGTGTGTGTGGGTGTGTACAATTCTGAGAGATGGCATTTTAAAAATAATTGTCAGTGAAAGACATTTATTGACTTAATCGGAACTTTAGATACCTGGGGTAAATATGTCTTTATATCCTATTTTCATGAATGAGACCCGAAACAGCCCACTTTGTTTGGGGACATTGTCTCCACTCACTACACACAGGACATTGTCTCCACTCAGTACACACAGGACATTGTCTCCACTCACTACACACAGGGCACTATCTCCACTCAGTACACACAGGACATTGTCTCCACACACTTCACACAGGACATTGTCTACACTCATACCACACAGGACATTGTCTCAACTCACTACACACAGGACATTGTCTCCACTCAGTACACACAGGACATTGTCTCCACTCAGAACACACATGACATTCTCTCCACTCAGAACACACAGGGCATTGTCTCCACTCACTGCACACAGGACATTGTCTCCACTCACTACATACAGGACATTGTCTCCACTCAGTACACACAAGACACTGTCTCCACTCAGAACACACAGGACATTGTCTCCACTCACTACACACAGGACATTGTCTCCACTCAGTACACACAAGACATTGACCCACTCAGAACACATAGGACATTGTCTCCACTCACTACACACAGGACTTTGTATACACTCAGTACACACAGGACATTGTCTCCACTCACTACACACAGGACATTGTCTCCACTCACTACACACAGGACATTGTCTCCACTCACTCCACACAGAACATTGTACCCACTCAGAACACTCCGGACATTGTCTCCACTCACTGCACACAGGACATTGTCTCCACTCACTACATACAGGACATTGTCTCCACTCAGTACACACATGCCACTGTCTCCACTCAAAACACACAGGACATTGTCTCCACTCACTACACACATGACATTGTCTCCACTCAGTACACACAAGACATTGTCTCCACTCAGAACACACAGGACATTGTCTCCACTCACTACACACAGGACTTTGTATACACTCTGTACACACAGGACATTGTCTCCACTCAGTACACACAGGATATTGCTCCACTCACTTCACACAGGACATTGTCGCCACTCACTACACACAGGACATTGTCTCCACTCACTACACACAGGACATTGTCTCCACTCACTCCACGCAGAACATTGTCCCCACTCAGAACACTCCGGACGTTGTCTCAAACTCACTCCACATAGGACGTTGTCTCCACTCAGAACACACAGAAAATTGTCTCCACTTAGACCACACAGGACATTTTCTCTACTCAATACACACAGGACATTGTCTCCACCTACTACACACAGGACATTGTTTCCACTCAGAACACACACGACATTTTCTCCGCTCACTAGACACAGGAGATTGTCTCCACTCAGAACACACCGGACGTTGTCTCCACTCACTCCACAAAGAACATTGTCTCCACTCAGAACACACAGGACGTTGTCTCCACTCAGAAAACACAGAACATTGTCTCCACTTAGGCCACACAGGAGATTTTCTCCATTCAGAACAAACAGGACGTTCTCGCCACTCACTCCACAAAAAACATTGTCTCCCCTCAAAACACACAGAACATTGTCTCCACTCAGAACACGGAGAAAATTGATTCCACTCACTACACACAGGAGATTGTCTCCACTCAGAACACACAGGACGTTGTCTCCACTCAGAACACACAGAACATTTTCTCCACACAGAACACACAGAAAATTCTCTCCACTCAGAACACACACGACATTGTCTCCACTCAGTACACACAGGACACTGTCTCCACTCAGTACACACAGGACATTGTCGCCACTCACTACACACAGGACATTGTTTCCACTGAGAACACAAGCATTGTCTCCACTCAGTACATACAGGATACTGTCTCCACTCAGAACACACAGGACATTGTCTGCACTCACTCCACACAGGACATTGTCTCCACTCACTGCACACAGGACATTGTCTCCACATACTTCACAAAGGACATTGCCTCCACTCAGTACACACAGGACATTGTCTCCACTCAGTACACACAGGACATTGTTTCCACTCAGAACACACAGGACATTGTCTCCACTCACTACACACAGGACATTGTCTCCACTCAGTACACACAGGACATTGTCTCCACTCAGTAGACACAGGACATTGTCGCCTCTCACTCCACACAGGACATTGTCTCCACACACTTCACACAGGACGTTGTCTCGACTCACTCCACACGGAACATTGTCTCCCCTCAAAACACACAGAACATTGTCTCCACTCAGACCACAGAGAAAATTGACTCCACTCACTACACACAGGACATTGTCTTCACTCAGAACACACCGGACGTTGTCTCCACTTACTCCACAAAGAACATTGTCTTCACCACTACACACAGGACATTGTCTCCACTCAGTGCACACAGGACATTGTCTCCACTCAGTACATACAGGACATTGTCTCCACTCACTACACACAGGACATTGTCTCCACTCAGTACACACATGACATTGTCTCCACTCACTACACAAAGGACATTGTCTCCACTCGGTACACACAGGACATTGTCTCCACTCACTTCACACAGGACATTGTCTCCACTCACTACACACAGGACACTGTTTCCACTCACTACACACAGGACATTGCCTCCACTCACTACACACAGGACATTGCCTCCACTCAGTAAACACAGGACTTTGTATCCACTCACTACACACAGGAAATTGTCTCCACTCAGTACACACAGGACATTGTCTCCACTCACTACACACAGGACATTGTCTCCACTCAGAACACACAGGACGTTGTCTCCACTCAGAACACACAGAACATTTTCTCCACACAGAACACACAGAAAATTCTCTCCACTCAGAACACACACGACATTGTCTCCACTCAGTACACACAGGACACTGTCTCCACTCAGTACACACAGGACATTGTCTCCACTCACTAGACACAGGACATTGTTTCCACTGAGAACACAAGCATTGTCTCCACTCAGTACATACAGGACACTGTCTCCACTCAGAACACACAGGACATTGTCTGCACTCACTCCACACAGGACATTGTCTCCACTCAGTCCACACAGAACATTGTCTCCACTCAGTACACACAGGACATTGTCTCCACACACTTCACACAGCACAATCTCTCCACTCAGTACACACAAGACACTGTCTCCACTCAGAATACACAGGACATTGTCTCCACTCACTGCACACAGGACATTGTCTCCACACACTCCACACAGGAGATTGTCTCCACTCACTCCACACAGAACATTGTCTCCCCTCAAAACACACAGAACATTGTCTCCACTCAGAACACAGAGAAAATTGACTCCACTCACTACACACAGGAGATTGTCTCCACTCAGAACACACCGGACGTTGTCTCCACTTACTCCACAAAGAACATTGTCTCCACTCAGAACACACCGGACGTTGTCTCCACTTACTCCACAAAGAACATTGTCTCCACTCACTACACACACGACATTGTCTCCACTCACTACACACAGGACATTGTCTCCACTCACTAGACACAGGACATTGTTTCCACTGAGAACACAACCATTGTCTCTACTCAGTACATACAGGACACTGTCTCCAATCAGAACACACAGGACATTGTCTGCACTCACTCCACACAGGACATTGTCTCCACTCACTGCACACAGGACATTGTCTCCACATACTTCACACAGGACATTGCCTCCACTCAGTACACACAGGACATTGTCTCCACTCACTACACACAGGACATTGTCTCCACTCAGAACACACAGGACATTGTCTCCACTCACTAAACACAGGGCATTGTCTCCACTCACTAAACACAGGACACTGTTTCCACTCACTACACACAGGACATTGCCTCCACTCACTACACACAGGACATTGCCTCCACTCAGTACACACAGGACTTTGTATCCACTCACTACACACAGGACATTGTCTCCACTAAGTACACACAGGACATTGTTTCCAATGAGAACACAGAACATTGTCTCCACTCAGTACACACAGGACTTTGTATCCACTCACTACACACAGGACATTGTCTCCACTCACTACACACAGGACATTGTCTCCACTCACTAGACACAGGACATTGTTTCCACTGAGAAAACAGAACATTGTCTCCACTCACTACACACAAGACACTGTCTCCACTCAGAACACACAGGACATTGTCTCCACTCACTCCACACAGGACATTGTCTCCACTCACTGCACACAGGATATTGTCTCCACACACTTCACACAGCACATTGTCTCCACTCAGTACACACAGGACTTTGTATCCACTCAGTACACACAGGACATTGTCGCCACTCACTCCACACAGAAAATTGACTCCACTCACTACACACAGGAGATTGTCTCCACTCACTCCACACAGAACATTGTCTCCCCTCAAAACACACAGAACATTGTCTCCACTCAGAACACGGAGAAAATTGATTCCACTCACTACACACAGGATATTGTCTCCACTCAGAACACACCGGACGTTGTCTCCACTTACTACACAAAGAACATTGTCTCCACTCAGAACACACAGGACATTGTCTCCACTCAGAACACACAGAACATTGTCTCCACACAGAACACACAGAAAATTGTCTCCACTCAAAACACACAGGACGTTGTCTCCACTCAGTAGACACAGGACATTGTCTCCACTCACTAGACACAGGACATTGTTTCCACTGAGAACACAACCATTGTCTCTACTCAGTACATACAGGACACTGTCTCCACTCAGAACACACAGGACATTGTCTGCACTCACTCCACACAGGACATTGTCTCCACTCACTGCACACAGGACATTGTCTCCACATACTTCACACAGGACATTGCCTCCACTCAGTACACACAGGACATTGTCGCCACTCATTCCACACAGAAAATTGACTCCACTCAGAACACACAAGACATTGTCTCCACTCACTCCACACAGAACATTGTCTCCCCTCAAAACACACAGAACATTGTCTCCACTCAGAACACGGAGAAAATTGACTCCACTCACTACACACAGGAGATTGTCTCCACTCAGAACACACCGGACGTTGTCTCCACTTACTACACAAAGAACATTGTCTCCACTCAGAACACACAGGACGTTGTCTCCACTCAGAACACACAGAACATTGTCTCCACACAGAACACACAGAAAATTGTCTCCACTGAGACCACACAGGACATTTTCTTCACTCAATACACACAGGACATTGTCTCCACCTACTAAACACAGGACATTGTTTCCATTCAGAACACACACGACATTTTCTCCGCTCACTACACACAGGAGATTGTCTCCACTCAGAACACACCGGACGTTGTCTCCACTTAGACCACACAGGAGATTGTCTCCATTCAGAACAAACAGGACGTTGTCTCCACTCACTCCACACAGAACATTGTCTCCCCTCAAAACACACAGAACATTGTCTCCACTCAAAACACAGAGAAAATTGACTCCACTCAGAACACACCGGACGTTGTCTCCACTTACTCCACAAAGAACATTGTCTCCACTCAGAACACACAGGACATTGTCTCCACTCAGAACACACAGAACATTGTCTCCACACAGAACACACAGAAAATTGTCTCCACTCAGAACACACACGACATTGTCTCCACTCACTACACACAGGACACTGTCTCCACTCACTACACACAGGACATTGTCTCCACTCAGTACACACAGGACATTGTCTCCACTCACTACACACATGACATTGTCTCCACTCACTACACACAGGACATTGGCTCCACTCACTACACACAGGACATTGTCTCCACTCAGTACACACAGGACATTGTCTCCACTCACTACACACATGACATTGTCTCCACTCACTACACACAGGACATTGGCTCCACTCACTACACACAGGACATTGTCTCCACTCACTACACTCAGGACACTGTCTCCACTCACTACACACAGGACATTGGCTCCACTCACTACACACAGGACATTGTCTCCACTTAGACCACACAGGACATTGTCTCCACTCAGTACACGTCATAATAATTCATGAATGTAAATACCTGGACGCGTGATTGTTAGTAATGTTTCGGAGATAATATGGCCTCATAGACAGGATGGAATATTTTCCCCCGAAAAGTGCTCAGTCATCGCAGTGTATCGAAATCCCATCTTTTGGAGAGCAATAGTTAGTGCAGTTGACATGACTTGTATCTTTAATTTCTCCCAAATTCTACTACAAGTCAGGGTTACCTTCTGCTCATAAAACCTGTACACTATATGCCTAATTAAACTGTATCAAAGCTGTCCAATATCCTTTTACGTCCCAGTTTTGTCTTTGAGACCACCACTAAACCTGTTTTGTTTTATTTAATACCGTCGACTTGATGGTATGAATTGAAAACCCAATAATTTGGGCAGTTCGGTAATTCACCCTATCTTAATTAATAAATGGTTTTCCTCTATCAATCTAAAGTGTAAAGAACTTGAAAACATTTCCAAATAAAGAATCCATGCAAGTGTTATGTAACATGCATCATGAGAGCAATGTTAACAAAACAAACGCGGCCTCATTTTGTCATTATAGAAGATGCATATCTAGAATTTTCTCAAAATGATTTTTGTGTGTGGATTAGATGTTTTATGAAGATTACATTATTATCATTTGAACGGAGTCACGAGCGCATATTTCTATAGTCCGTTTCAGACTGCCATCATCAGACTTGAATAAATGTAAACTTCCTGTTTTCGTTCGAATTTGTCTCCTCTAAATTTGTCGATAGGACTCCTGGTGACTGAAATACTTCAAACCACAGGGAGGTCGATCGGTAGTTACTTGATATTTCAATAACAACAGTCTGTAGAAAATTACATCCTTTTTTAGCAGGCAAAAAGCAGTTTTCTAGTATTTCCGACAGTACTTAGGTAAATCAATGCGACATATGATTTTCACACCTGCAATGACTTGAAGGATTGACGACACACGCGGCCGGATGTGTGAACTGCATTCGATTGGTCTATGATATTGGCCACGCCCTCTCCCTCTCCCTCGCCCACGCCCACGCCCACGCCGCATTACCCGAGCTTCCGTCACAGGCTTTATAAAGAAGCGTGTGTCTTCAATTCTATCGTTCAGAAGTGAAATCCTTCTTCAATACAGGACATTTCGATCAGAGAAGGTAGCGCGGGAGCCTACAGTTCTCAAGATGTCGTTTGTTCTGCCAGCCGATTTGAAAATGGGAGATTTTACTGTTGATGAAGATTGCAGTATTGTGCTGTGTGCAGCTGCAAGTTGCCGGGATGTTGTTGAAACTCAACTTGTTCATTTTGATGGACTTTACGAGAAAGCTGAAAACTTCACTCAGCCGAAATGAGTTGCATCGCATGAGCCCAGAACCACGTTCAATGTCCACGAACCCTTACATCGCAAGCTGCACGTGCTTTCCGTGATTTTTTTCACGGAGACAGGCGAAATTCGATTCGACCGGATCGACGTTTGACATTCAACCTCGAGAAACTCAAGAATTTTCAAGCTGAACACCTGACAGTGTTTTCTACGATACATTCCACGGAAGAAACATCTGAAGAATTTCTGTGATTTCATATGTGACAATTCTCGGTTTCAAGGCAAACCCAGCGACAACAGTGCAATAATCAAACGACTTTTAATAAAACTACAAACGCGCGCATGTAGCAATGTGTCCTTCAGAATCAATTCTGTTCAGACGTTTTGATTTCATGTGTTCCCGAATTCTTTTAGCATTGTTTTGGATTTTAATTTTAATGCCACATTATAAAATCATCTTATATTTGCATTTTAATGATGAATATATATCTTAAATTAATAAATTCATGTTCACCTTATATGAATCTTTTCTTGTTCTTGATATTGGGCGTATTTGGGATTTTTCGAAATGAACGAAGTCACATTCCAAATGCCCCGCAGCGTTACATGATCGTATATCTTGTTGAATAGCATTTGCCGTAAATCTTCCATGCCTTAAAATTTATGGGCCATAAAAAGCTTAGACTTGCCAATTTATGTTTTTTGCGAATCATTTACCAGACCACGGAATCACGCATACGGTGAATCCATCAGTTAGCCGACCCGTGAAGATCCTGGATAAAACCCATGCTTGCCGTAAAAGGCAACTAATGGGATCGGGTGGTCAGGCTCGATGACTTGGATAAGGCATGTCATCGATCCCCATTGCATGGATCGATGCTCATGAAGTCAATCACGTCCGACACCTGCATCTCATCGGCTAACTCTCTCGCTCTCTCGCTCTCTGTCTCTCACTCTCTCTCTCGCTCACTCTCCCTCTCGCTCTCTCTGCCTCTTTCTCGCTCTCTGTCTCTCTCTCTATCTGTCTGTCTCTCTCGCTCTCTCTCTCATCGTCCCTCTCGCTCTCGCTCTCTCTGTCTGCCTCTCTCTCTCTCTCTGAATGTCTGTCTCTCTCGCTGTCAGCACCATACCCGTGCTCGTTGGTTTCACCAAAGTGGTCAACGTCTGAGACCTGCATCACTTCGAGCTTTCCTCCCACATTAAGCTGACACGCCATGATATAACAAGAATACTGCTAAAAACGGCGTTAAACCCAACTCACTCACTCAGTCTTTCCGGCGGATACTCGCTGATGTGACACCGACAGTATCACGTCAATAGGATTAAGTGAAGCGTAATTAAAATCCTTCCAACTACCGATACCTACCCAGCCTTCCTTGTATGTATACGAGTGACTGGACGTTGTATGGCGCACTCACAGGATCTGGCACTTGTTTGAATGCCAGAAACTGCACTTAACTACAATATACCCACTTACACCGAGATGCGAATAAAAGGCGACTTGCTTGTCGTAAAAGGCGAGTAATGGGATCGGGTGGTCAGGCTCGCTGACTTGGTTGAAGCATGTCATCGATCCCCATTGCATGGATCGATGCTCATGAAGTCAATCACGTCCTACACCTGCATCTCATCGGTTCACTCTCTCGCTCTCACTCTCTCGTTCTCTCTCTCTCTCTGTGTCTCTCTCGCTCTCTCTCATCGTCTCTCCCTCGCTCTCTGTCTCTCTCTCTATCGTCTGTCTCTCTCGCTCTCTCTCTCATCGTCCCTCTCTCGCTCTCTCGCTCTCCCACTCTCTTTCACCGTGTCTCACTCTCACTCTCTCTCTCTCTCTCTCTCTCTCTCTCTCTCTCTTTCTCTCTGAATGTCTGTCTCTCTCGCTGTCAGCACCATACCCGTGCTCGTGGGTTTCACCAAAGTTACACTGAGATATGAATAAGTAGTACTTAAGGTACACGTAGCGCCATGTGTTGTTTTATGCCGCATTCAGAAATGTTTCAGCTGCACCACTTACGCGTGTGAATATCGAACCTGGATCAGACAAACTAGGGGTTGATGCCATGAGCAAAGTATCACGGCGTTGGAGTGCGATGACAGCAATCACACACATGCCCGATGGTGGTAATACTGTTGACGTTACTCAACAAATACTTTGAAACGATAAATAAATACTCAGTTTATTGCTTCATAATTAACCCTAATGTGTGTGTGTATTTAGGCTAATTGGAACTGTGTGAATTACCGAAGGGACGGGGTAGCCTTATTTAAAGCGTTCAGTCACCACGTCGAATGTCACTTGCGTGGATCGATGTTCATGATGTCTATCACTGGATTGTCTGGTCCAGACTTGATTATTTACAGACCGGCGTCATATAGATGGAATATTGCTGAGTGCGGCGTTAAACAACAACCAAACCACGTGGAATGGGTGTATGCTTTCTTTGCCTTTGCTTTCGGGTCAAACAAACTAGGGGTTGATATCGTGAGCAAACTCTCACGCCGTCGGGGTACTATAACACACACTCCTCTATGACACACATTGTGACCATTCAATCCTCTTTTTTTCCTCGCTTTTATTACAATCATGGGTCACTCGGAATGTAGTATGTCGAATGTCCTCACTTGGATCATTCTCTAGTCAATGGACTGTACACAATTTAAAGAATAATGAGTGATATAAGCTTCAAACACTACTGAAGAGTGATATATTACCATAGAACCCTAAATAAAACCCTATCCGTATTCTTAAGGAATAACTTGTCTACGATCCATCTATATCATGAACATATGCTTATGAACCACTATCAAATAGTGCTGATGCCAGGTGTTCGCGAAAAGGTGAGCTTATTCTGTCCCATTGGTGGAACCCGTCACAAACGCATGCAAAGGCAAGTCAATTGTTCACCTGAAAAAGCTGAGAATTGCACAGGACTACACTTTTGTGACAATTATAACATCGATGTATCGGATCATCGCGACATACATTTTAAAAAGAAATAAACTTTTCGGTACAACGAGAGATTTTACTGCTTTGGTAAGTCATACTGGCAAATTGAATATGTTTTAAAGTCATGGTTCGGGACTCTCCTCGTTGTTTTGTATGTATAACGTTGTCAGGAGTATCTACATTCACTGATCTTTCCAAATTAACATTTTTAACAACCCCAAGGCAACTAACTCGACCTTCTTTAAGCATGATGCTGTCACACGGTTGACATATGGTGGACAAATCAAGCATGATTACAATTTCACCGAAACAATGATACCTCGAGCTGACTGTGTTTTTTTATGCGGACACTGAAAGAAACATTACTTTTTTATTAATTACAGTTAAATTGGTCACAGGTTACCTGCGTATATATAGAACAGCTTGTTTCCGAAGAATTCTGATCGGACATTGCAGAAATATAATGTCATCGATCTTAAACCTTCAAAGTGGCAGCGCCAGACAGCATTTAGGTCAACAGCGACCCGTGAAGATCCGGGGTAGAATAGGTCTTCAGCAACCCATGCTTGCCGTAACAGGCGACTATATGTCTGTCGTAAGAGACGACTAACGGGATCGGAGGGACAGGCTCGCTGACTCGGTTGATGAATGTCATCGTATCCCTGTTGCGTGGATCGATTTTCATGATGTTAAGCACTGGATTGTCTGGTCCAAACTCGATTATTTACAGACCGCCGTCATATTGCTGGAATAATGCTGAGTGCGGCGTTACATGACAAACACACAGATAAACAACGTCAAACAGGTTTGATTTTAAAAGTGTCACAAGGAAAGCACACTACCATGTTAATAAAAGTTGACGACGGTTACAAAAGACACAAACAAGAAAAGTTTATTCGAAAGAAAATCGGTTTCGCCGTGTCACAGTTCACAGTAAGGGGCGGTCGAGACGGTTATATTTTCCGACAAAAAATGAGGAAATTAAATATAATTGAATTACTTACCAGGGCAATCGACATGCACTATAATGTGCATTATAATGTGTAATCAACAACAACAACAACGACAACAACAACAACAATAATAATGTGATCATTGCGCCACAGCATTAATGAAAGGATCACTATGCACTTTGATTTTAAACTCAGCTCCCTGGGGAGTATACAATACATTACCTGTTATTGTGATTATTGTGACTTTAAACTATAACGTATCGTCGACATAGCTTAAACGATACCGATGCGACGTTAGAATAATAGTCATTTCAACAGAAGACTTGCATTCATTAATTTTCATTTATTAAACCACTTATTAAAATACACCCTTGACCAAACACCAAACAGAAATTCTGCAGTAGCCCGTGTTAATATAACAGCAATAATCGTTATTACTTAATATTACACACACACACACACACTAACACACTAACACACTAACACACACACTAACACACGCACATATATACTTTGATACCCCTTGCCCATGCCAAAACACAACGGGAGAAATATAAAAATGAAATCGTTGTCTCGTATCCATCCATGTAGAACCTCGCTGTCACAAAGCGCAGCCTCACGTGGTCGCCTCGCCGGGGAACTGGACAAATCGTGCTTCCTGACGCGTGGCTGTTTTATTGACAGGTGTTTATTTCTGACGTGTCAGTGTCGCTAATTTCCATTAAATGCATCGGGTGATCAGTAATTTGTTTATATGTGTATGTTACTAGGTACCCGTTCATTAGCAACATGTAAACAAAGCCAACAAGATACACCGTGAAGCTCGCTTTCAGATACCGTCCCCCACAAACTTGTAACCATTCAGTAATTTCAATCAAAACCTTTCCTGTCAAGATGACAAACTGGGAGTTATTCTTAAAAGGGCGCACAGTACATTTGAAATTGTAATCAAGGGCTAACATTTTTTTAGGAGTTTAGTGAAGTTGTTAACATTAAAGGACCTGTTTTCAGTATTTATTTGTGATGCTTACTCACAATTCAACAGAAAGATGATTTGGAACTTATGATGTCAACAGGTGCGTGAATTGATGTACGGGATATGTTTGTTGTATTAAGCTTAAGGTTTCGTGGGTGCGTTAAGGGGGCGATGTCTTTGTGTCGTGGAAGCATGTCCAAGTGTTAATCACAAAAAAGGTATATCTCAAAATCTATCCGTCCAAATTGAAAAGGTTGATATAACAGACAAAAAAACACCTATGATGGTTGTCGACGCAAGGTCGTTTGCTAGATTGATAAATATGCTATAGGCGATTTATATACAGAAAATATTAATTATGAAATACAAACTTCTACTATTATGAAGCCGCTTTATTTTAAATTCTAATTTATTAAATGTTATTCATAATACACGTCTTTGAAAGGCATTTAGAAGTTGCCATCCATAAATTCTCTTCCTGTGTATCACTTCTAAGTACTGGCCTCTAACCTTCAGCGCTAGTTACTGTAAAGTTTGAGCTTCCATTGTCTATTGCTAATCACCTGTCAACGCCAATCATCTGTTGGCTTCCCTTGTTAGTTTCTACCCTTTGTTATTTTCCAGCTTTTGTTATCTTATTAATTTTGTTATCCTTCGATGTACATATATATGCTTTCTATGCCTCATGGCATTCATTTACCTGATGAAGGAGTAATCATATACTCCGAAACGTTGTGTTCCTCATAATAAAGAAGTTGACATCCATGAATTCTCTTCCTTACTTATAATACCACAATTTCCCCATCCACCATCTTTATAAAAACATAGGTGAGGTGATGTGAAATGGGGTTTAACGTCGCGTCCAAAATTATTGCACTTTTATAGTGACGTACATGTACGAATGTGTGTGTGTGTGTGGCTGCTTGTACTCGTCCGGACTGATGCCGATTTATTGTGCCAGCACACTGAGATACCATGCCGCAGTTTAACATGAATACCCCACTCAGACACAGTATACTGACTCCGAGCCGACCAGTCCTTGTTTTAGCCCCTTAATGCCGAGCACCAGACAGGGTAACAACAAGTACCATTTTTAACGTCTTTTGTTATGACGCGGCCGGGGATCGAATCCAGGGTCTTCCGCTCTCCGGCGGACGCTCTACCACTAGACCACGGAGGCGGTCCTTATAAAATATGAAGACGACAGGATGTCACATGAACGTGACAGCTCTGGCGGCCATTGTACAAAGCGATCTTAGCGCTAAGGTGATCGTAACTCCCATATCTTAACATAGACTTACGACAGTCGTTGCGCTAAGGTTGTTTTGTACAATGGAACCCTGGTCCACTGGTTTAATGTTGTGGACCAGTTTAAAATACCCGCATGCTATATGACCATGGTATTTTAAGATTGAACGAAGCCAGTGACTAATATCAGCAACGACACGACATCGACAAACCACCGAGCATGACCACCCAATCATTAAGTCGCTTCTTACGACACCCAGAGATCATCTTCCCGAGGCAAGGGAGTTAACTGACTATAGAAGTCCAGTTTCCACCCTTGCCCTTCTGGGCTGGAATTCCTGAGTTACATTTTGGCTGGACTAACGAGTCTATGAATAGTCTAATCTAAACTAGACATCCAGTTCGTAGACAATATGAATTTCGGTCGACTGCAGGATTTGCAAAACATTTATATCCTTAACTGGGCGTCAACAGAAATTTTCATGTTGAAAAACATTATATCAACATTGCTTCAACATTGGTCTTTTGATATTAAAAATATGTTGAAATCTGAGTTTGTTTCAACATTGAAGTGTTACCTAAAATTCAACATAGATTCAGCGATTTATATGAAATATATATTTTTGTCGTTGGAATAAATATTTCAAAGCACTGTCTGCGCTTCATATTGATTTGCGTTTGAGAAGAAGTTGGTTTAATTGATATATTTTGAGATATTGAGCAAAGTAAACATCTTGTATGTAACCGGTAACTGAAATTGTTAGTTGTTTCCTAAAAGTGGGTTAAAGTAGGGTGATGATTAATGTACCCGTCAGAGGGTATGCAGGACCGCATCACTGATTCTATTTAAAACCACTCTGATGTTCTCATTCTAAGTTTGAAATACCAATCTGTCATAGTCTAGTTGCTATACTGTCCATCGATGATAGCTTGTATATGTATGCTATGAGCTAAGACATACTCCGGTCAGGATATGGCTGAAGTAGTGCTAATTTGACTTTAAATTTAAACTCACTCACTCACTCCCTTCACTAGCGGTCACGTCACTTAAGGCTTCGCAAATTGCGTCCCTTTGACGTGCGCGGATTCTATAATCTTGGGTTCGCATCACGATTCGCGTTTACCCAAAGTGGCAGAAGTCCGAAACCTACATCTCCTCCAGTTTTCCTCCCACATAATAATGGAAGTACTGTTCGGACAAAAAACACTTTAAAAAAACTATCCTGTGCCCCCATCTCAACCACTTCTTATCTTTATGTGCGTTCATCTCATGTACCTTCGACAACAAACAGTTGTCACCTGTGAACCGTCTAAACTCCAAGGACGACTCCAAGGCAACGCTCCCACGCACGCGTTGAAGGGGACACTTGGTCACCGGATAATACTTGCATATGTCTTTTTAAAGCTGTTTGTAACAAATCCATCTCATTGTAGACACATACATCCTGTCCAGGTACTGTTATGTGTACCACAGCAAATGACATTTAACTTCAGGGTGGTCAGGTTCCGGAGAACAACGCGGGAGATATGGATGTCGTGGGAGGAATATATTGTTTGTGTACATTTCTATCTTCTAAACGGACAATACATATCTTATTTTAGTAAACAACCAACTGTGAAATAGATCACACCTTCTTCTTTTTTGCTGAAGTTTACCTTTTTTATATTTTGGTATTGCTAGAAAAGAATTCTTTATTTTACTGACGAAGCTTATCCTCAAAATGTATTACGTTTTGTTGTCTTTGGCTGAAGCTATTTTCTAGACTTGGTTTTGTTTGTTATGAATAGATTTAGCGTTTATGTAGTTTTATCGAGACATTGTTATTTGGCTGTTGACAGAAGAAAGAAGAGATGTTTTCGCCATCGATCCTTCATTTGAGAACACAATATTTCAGCTATAACATGGCGTGTCAGCTTGATGTGGGAAGACAACGCGATGTGATGCAGATCTTGGGCCTTTGGTGAAGGCAGAAAAAGCGACTATGGTGCTGACAAACCTTGAAACATAACAAGCCAGAAACTGGGATTCGAACCCACAATCTGCGGTTTCTAGGACAATACCACTGATCAGCGAATCCGTGATCAGGTCCGGGAAAACAATACATGCTAAAAGTGAGTTCAGTGCCCGACATGGGTACAATATGTGAAGCCAATGTCTGGTGTCCCCCGCCGTGATATCTCTGGAATATTGCTAAAAACGGTGTAAAACAATACTCACTCACTCACTCAAGGTTACCGGTATCAGACCGAAGGGGGATAAACATTGAAAGCTCTCCATGAATATTGTGTCAAACGGGCGTCCCGTTAAATTTACACTTTGTTCATTGAACCGCAAAGGTCAGACTTTTTTTCAGCTTGGATTACGAATCAGCCGATTCCAAAATAAAAATTGTGAACAACATAAAAGCAGTAGGCTTTGTTTTACGTCCGGCCATAAAAATTAAAATGTTAAAAGCGGACTTATTTTCTGTGGTTATCAATATAAATAAATTACTTAAAATCAAACTGTTAATAACTGCTGAGTATTTATCGAGGAAAGCCAAAATACTTTTTTATTCGTTTTTTTTTCAGCTTTTATTCTCGATATTTGACAAGATTCACCTATTGAGCCCAATCAAACTGACTATACTATAAACACGATTACTTTAAAAAGAGATCATGCACTGTGCATTTCATTTTAATTTCTTGTTGACATATCAACCAAATGTTTCACTATCAAAATCCGTGAAGTGAAAAGAAATCTGGCCTAACAAAGGTCTAACATTTGCGGTCCGACGCTATTAGTACATAAAAGCACATTGTAAGATCCTTCTGTCAAATATCAGACATCAAAGCCTTGAAGTAGAATGTAGAATTGCCTCAGAATGAGAAAATGCAATGTAATTTACCAACTTCTAGTGAATCTCGCTAGGAGGTCGATTGGTTATAAAAAGGACGAAAATGATAATTATAAAATACGGATGTGGGAGTAATGTTTCATAAGCTAAGTCTGATTCAGGGCTTGTCTGAGTGAGTCAAAGATGTACCAAAGAACAGCCTCTGATCTGTACTATATCTCACATGTTTGATAATGTGATTACTAATACTGACCATATAACAACAGTATCACCCATTCCTAGATATAAATTAACCGATCAACATGCTCTGAAATATAAACAATTACTACAGTCTACTGATATATTTGAAGAATTTTACACAGCTTTACAAACAGATGTAAATACTGCAGTCAAGACTTTGGGAGATATACTGATCCACATTCCTTGTTCTTCTGGAGGTTTTTGTACACTATTCAACAATAAATCCAGAAATCAACCAATTTGGTTTGACCATGAATGTACTCAACTGAAAAAGGAAAAATGTAGGTATCTTAATTTATTTAAGCAGTTCAAATGTAATGAAAATTTGCAAAAATATGTTGCAGCCAAAAGAAAATTCAAAATATGCTGTGGTCAGAAAAAGAAACAATTTGATGGTAAAATAGTTGAAGATTTGAAAGATGCTGCAAAACATGGTAATTGTAAAACATTTTGGAACACCCTTAAACGGGTTTTATGTAGCAAACACTCTAAATGTGCAATATCTCCTGATGCTCTTCAGTTATATTTTAAAGATTTGTTAAACTCTAACAAAACAGAAGTGAATGAAGATTTTAATGTACTTGTAAATGAATTCATTGACAGTCACTCTTGTGATAATTGTGATAGCTTACCCATTACAGATGAGTTGTTATCAGATATTATTACTGATGAAGAAGTAGCTGAAGCGTTAAAAAGATTAAAACTCGGGAAATCTCCTGGTGAAGATGGAATCCCTCCAGAATTTTTCAAACTTTCAGAAACAATTCTTATTAAATACTTGAGACCTTTATTTAATAAAATATTAGATACCGGTATATTCCCTGAAGCATGGAACATTGGACTTATAATATCTATACATAAATCTGGTGTTACCTCTGACCCCAACAATTATAGAGGAATATCCCTGCTAAATGCAACTGGGAAATTATTCACGTCAATACTTGAAAAAAGACTACGATCATGGATGGATATAAACGATTTAATACATGAAGCACAAGCTGGATTCAGATCCAACTATTCAGTAACAGACAACATTTTCACACTCCAGGCTCTTTGTACTAAATATTTATCAAAGCGAGGGGGGCGATTTTATTGTGCTTTCATTGATTTCAAGAAAGCCTTTGACTTTGTGGAAAGGAAAAAAATATTATATATGCTCTTACAAAAAGGCTGCCATGGCAAGTTGTATAATGTCTTAGCTAGTATGTATTCTGCTGTTAAGGCTTGTGTAAAAACAGACAAAGGCAGAACAGATTTGTTTACAACTAGCTCCGGTGTAAGACAAGGCTGTATCTTAAGCCCGCTTCTGTTTATCTTCTTTATTAATGAGCTTGTAACTGACATTTATAAAACGTGCTGTCATGGTGTGTTTGTTTCAGAAAGTATTGAAGATATTATGCTACTACTTTTTGCCGACGATGTGACTATGTTCTCATATACAGTTATTGGTCTACAAAGACAATTAGATATCTTAAGAAAATTTTGCATTACCTGGGGCCTAAGTGTGAATCTTGATAAAACAAAAACAATTGTTTTCCGAAACGGTGGCATTATACGAAAATATGAAAAATGGTTTATGGTTCTATAAATGTAAAACTTGTCACTTACTACAAGTATCTTGGAGTATTTTTCTCCTCAAGGCTAATCTGGTCAATGGCCTGTAAAAGCTTAGCATCACAGGCTTCTAAAGCCACTAGAGCCATTTATCATGTTATCAAAAGAAATAGCTATATAACATTCGAAACAGCTTGTACAATGTTTGATTGTAAGATTGCTCCTATATTACTTTATGGGGCTGAAATCTGGGGGGCAAAATATTATGTATGTATAGAAAAAGTACATACGTCCTATTTTAAAAATTATCTTTGTATCGGAAAATATGCCTCTAATAAAGCTATTCTTGGTGAAACTGGACGATTAAATATGTTCGTGTTTAGCAAAATAAGGGTACTTAAATACTGGTTGAGATTGCTACGTATGAATCAATGTCGATATCCAAAACAATGTTACAATCTACTTAAACAGTTAGATGATAATGATAAACACACCTGGGTGTCTGATGTAAGATATATTTTGTTTTCTTCAGGCTTTTCATTTGTATGGATCTCTCAACATATTGGCGATGAAAATCTCTTTTTGCTAAAAATAAAACAAAGGCTGAGTGATATGTATTCTCAAGAGTGGCATGACTCTATTTCTTCATCAAAATATCTGTCACATTATGCAAATTTGAAATCACTTTTACAGCCAGAATTTTACATCAGTAATCTCACGAATAAATCACTCAGGAGAGCATATTGTAAATTCAGAATATCGCTACACGGTTTTAAGATTAACATGCTACGAAAGTCAAAACATACAAATGAAGACTTGAGTTTATATCTATGTACCCACTGTACAGGGAGGCAATATTTGAAACCACTATTTGCCTTGGTTATCCAATGTCCATCATGATAATCACAGTTTATGTAATCTACTAAACTCCAAAAATATCAACATTGTAAAGGCTTTGGCCTTATACTTAAATCATGTATTTAATGTGAAATAAGACTACTTGTATTTATTTTTCTGACATCACGTGACGCAGCAATTATTGTAATTGTAATTGTACTCTAGGCCACATGGCCCAAAATACTGAATAAAGAATCTTGATCAAAGAATGGAAAAGGCACCCCCCCCCCCCCCCCCCCACGAGAATGACAGTTTGCACCTCTCGAAACATCGGGCACCACTACCATCTATCGTGTCGTGCTTCGTGGGGGCAGTCAATGGACACGCTCACACGGTCTGAGCAGGACTTTCAAAACGTGACATGAAATCAAAAGCGTACTCTCTGTCTGTCTTAAGTGCATGATGTCTTCCGCCATATGCTAACGTGCACATATTTAGTCTTGCCCAAGAATCTATGAGCATGTAGGTGTGTGTGGGAATAGGAGTGGGAGTGATTGCACAATTTCATTCAAACTGTGGTTGATCAATTATTTGTTACCCCTCCCTAGATTATATTATAATATACAACAAAACCTCTTTTTTTATCGATCATGGAACTCGACCATTACTTTTTTTGCTGCCCAGTTTATGAACATGTCTGTGTGTGTGGGAATGGGGGTGGGGTGTGTGGGTGTGCGTGGGAAGTGTGTGTTGGTGTGTACAATTCTGAGAGACGGCATTTTAAAAATAATTGTCAGTGAAAGACATTTATTGTCTTAATCGGAACTTTAGATACCTGGGGTAAATATGTCTTTATATCCTATTTTCATGAATGAGACCCGAAACAGCCCACTTTGTTTGGGGACATTGTCTCCACTCACTACACACAGGACATTGTCTCCACTCACTACACACAGGACATTGTCTCCACTCACTACACACAGGGCATTGTCTCCACTCACTACACACAGGACACTGTCTCCACTCACTACACACAGGACATTGTCTCCACTCAGTACACACAGGACATTGTCTCCACTCAGTACACAGAGAACATTATCTCCACTCAGAACACACAGGACATTGTCTCCACTCAGTACACACAGGACATTGTCTCCACACACTTCACACATGACATTGTCTACACTCATAACACACAGGACATTTTCTCCACTCACTACACACAGGACATTGTCTCCACTCACTACACACAGGACATTGTCTCCTCTCACTACACACAGGACACTGTCTCCACTCAGTACACACAGGACCCTGTCCCCACTCGGTTCACACAGGACATTGTCTCCACTCACTACACACAGGACATTGTCTCCACTCAGAACACACAGGACACTATCTCCACTCACTACACACAGGACATTGCCTCCACTCACTACACACAGGTCATTGTCTCCACTCAGTACACACAGGACATTGTCTCCACTCAGAACACACATGACATTGTCTCCACTCAGAACACACAGGACATTGTCTCAACTCACTGCACACAGGACATTGTCTCCACTCAGTACACACAGGACACTGTCTCCACTCACTACACACAGGACATTGTCTCCACTCACTTTACACGGGAAATTGTCTCCACTCACTACACACAGGACATTGTCTCCACTCACTACACACAGGACATTGTCTCCACTCAGTACACACAGGATATTGTCTCCACTCACTACACACAGGACATTATCTCCACTCACTACACACAGGACATTGTATCCACTCACTACACACAGGACATTGTCTCCACTCACTACACTTAGGACATTGTCTCCACTCAGTACACACAGGACACTGTCTCCACTCACTACACACTGGACATTGTCTCCACTCACTACACACAGGACATTGTCTCCACTCAGTGCACACAGGACACTGTCTCCACTCACTACACACAGGACATTGTCTCCACTCACTACACACAGGACATTGTCTCCACTCAGTACACACAAGACATTGTCTCCACTCAGAACACACAGGACATTGTCTCCGCTCAGTACACACAAGACATTGTCTCCACTCAGAACACACACGGATATTCTCTCCACTCACTACACACAGGACATTGTATACACTCAGTACACACAAGACATTGTCTCCACTCAGAACACACACGGATATTGTCTCCACTCACTACACACAGGACATTGTCTCCACTCAGAACACACAAGACATTGTCTCCACTCAGAACACACACGGATATTGTCTCCACTCACTACACACAGGACATTGTATACACTCAGTACACACAAGACATTGTCTCCACTCAGAACACACAGGACATTGTCTCCGCTCACTACACACAAGACATTGTCTCCACTCAGAACACACACGGATATTGTCTCCACTCACTACACACAGGACATTGTATACACTCAGTACACACAAGACATTGTCTCCACTCAGAACACACACGGATATTGTCTCCACTCACTACACACAGGACTTTGTATACACTCAGTACATACAGGACATTGTCTCCACTCAGTACACACAGGATATTGTCTCCACTCACTTCACACAGGACATTGTCTCCACTCACTACACACAGGACATTGTCTCCACTCACTACACACAGGACATTGTCTCCACTCACTCCACACAGAACATTGTCCCCACTCAGAACACTCCGGACGTTGTCTCAAACTCACTCCACACAGGACGTTGTCTCCACTCAGAACACACAGAAAATTGTCTCCACTTAGACCACACAGGACATTTTTCTACTCAATACACACAGGACATTGTCTCCACCTACTACACACAGGACATTGTTTCCACTCAGAACACACACGACGTTGTCTCCACTCACTCCACAAAGAACATTGTCTCCACTCAGAACACACAGGACGTTGTCTCCACTCAGAAAACACAGAACATTGTCTCCACTCAGAACACACAGAACATTGTCTCCACTTAGACCACACAGGAGATTGTCTCCATTCAGAACAAACAGGACGTTCTCTCCACTCACTCCACAAAGAACATTCTCTCCCCTCAAAACACACAGAACATTGTCTCCACTCAGAACACAGAGAAAAATTGACTCCACTCACTACACACAGGAGATTGTCTCCACTCAGAACACACCGGACGTTGTCTCCACTTACTCCACAAAGAACATTGTCTCCACTCAGAACACACAGGACGTTGTCTCCACTAAGAACACACAGAACATTGTCTCCACTCAGAACACACAGAAAATTGTCTCCACTCAGAACACACACGACATTGGCTCCACTCAGAACACACAGGACACTGTCTCCACTCACTACACACAGGACACTGTCTCCACTCACTACACACAGGACACTGTCTCCACTCACTACACACAGGACATTGTCTCCACTCACTACACACAGGACATTGGCTCCACTCACTACACACAGGACATTGTCTCCACTTAGACCACACAGGACATTGTCTCCACTCAGTACACGTCATAATAATTCATCAATGTAAATACCTGGACACGTGATTGTTAGTAATGTTTCGGAGATAATATGGCCTCATAGACAGGATGGAATATTTTCCCCCGAAAAGTGCTCAGTCATCGCAGTGTATCGAAATCCCATCTTTTGGAGAGCAATAGTTAGTGCAGTTGACATGACTTGTATCTTTAATTTCTCCCAAATTCTACTACAAGTCAGGGTTACCTTCTGCTCATAAAACCTGTACACTATATGCCTAATTAAACTGTATCAAAGGCTGTCCAATATCCTTTTACGTCCCAGTTTTGTCTTTGAGACCACCCCTATACCTGTTTTGTTTTATTTAATACCGTCGACTTGATGGTATGAATTGAAAACCCAATAATTTGGGCAGTTCGGTAATTCACCCTATCTAAATTAATAAATGGTTTTCCTCTATCAATCTAAAGTGTAAAGAACTTGAAAACATTTCCAAATAAAGAATCCATGCAAGTGTTATGTAACATGCATCATGAGAGCAATGTTAACAAAACAAACGCGGCCTCATTTTGTCATTATAGAAGATGCATATCTAGAATTTTCTCAAAATGATTTTTGTGTGTGGATTAGATGTTTTATGAAGATTACATTATTATCATTTGAACGGAGTCACGAGCGCATATTTCTATAGTCCGTTTCAGACTGCCATCATTAGACTTGAATAAATGTAAACTTCCTGTTTTCGTTCGAATTTGTCTCCTCTAAATTTGTCGATAGGACTCCTGGTGACTGAAATACTTCAAACCACAGGGAGGTCGATCGGTAGTCACTTGATATTTCAATAACAACAGTCTGTAGAAAATTACATCCTTTTTTAGCAGGCAAAAAGCAGTTTTCTAGTATTTCCGACAGTACTTAGGTAAATCAATGCGACATATGATTTTCACACCTGCAATGAATTGAAGGATTGACGACACACGCGGCCGGATGTGTGAACTGCATTCGATTGGTCTATGATATTGGCCACGCCCTCGCCCTCGCCCTCTCCCTCTCCCTCGCCCACGCCCACGCCCACGCCGCATTACCCGAGCTTCCGTCACAGGCTTTATAAAGAAGCGTGTGTCTTCAATTCTATCGTTCAGAAGTGAAATCCTTCTTCAATACAGGACATTTCGATCAGAGAAGGTAGCGCGGGAGCCTACAGTTCTCAAGATGTCGTTTGTTCTGCCAGCCGATTTGAAAATGGGAGATTTTACTGTTGATGAAGATTGCAGTATTGTGCTGTGTGCAGCTGCAAGTTGCCAGGATGTTGTTGAAACTCAACTCGTTCGGAAAACAAGTCTTCATTTTGATGGACTTTACGAGAAAGCTGAAAACTTCACTCAGCCGAAATGAGTTGCATCGCATGAGCCCAGAACCACGTTCAATGTCCACGAACCCTTACATCGCAAGCTGCACGTGCTTTCCGTGATTTTTTTCACGGAGACAGGCGAAATTCGATTCGACCGGATCGACGTTTGACATTCAACCTCGAGAAACTCAAGAATTTTCAAGCTGAACACCTGACAGTGTTTTCTACGATACATTCCACGGAAGAAACATCTGAAGAATTTCTGTGATTTCATATGTGACAATTCTCGGTTTCAAGGCAAACCCAGCGACAACAGTGCAATAATCAAACGACTTTTAATAAAACTACAAACGCGCGCATGTAGCAATGTGTCCTTCAGAATCAATTCTGTTCAGACGTTTTGATTTCATGTGTTCCCGAATTCTTTTAGAATTGTTTTGGATTTTAATTTTAATGCCACATTATAAAATCATCTTATATTTGCATTTTAATGATGAATATATATCTTAAATTAATAAATTCATGTTCACCTTATATGAATCTTTTCTTGTTCTTGATATTGGGCGTATTTGGGATTTTTCGAAATGAACGAAGTCACATTCCAAATGCCCCGCAGCGTTACATGATCGTATATCTTGTTGAATAGCATTTGCCGTAAATCTTCCATGCCTTAAAATTTATGGGCCATAAAAAGCTTATACTTGCCAATTTATGTTTTTTGCGAATCATTTACCAGACCACGGAATCACGCATACGGTGAATCCATCAGTTAGCCGACCCGTGAAGATCCTGGATAAAACCCATGCTTGCCGTAAAAGGCAACTAATGGGATCGGGTGGTCAGGCTCGATGACTTGGATAAGGCATGTCATCGATCCCCATTGCATGGATCGATGCTCATGAAGTCAATCACGTCCGACACCTGCATCTCATCGGCTAACTCTCTCGCTCTCTCGCTCTCTGTCTCTCACTCTCTCTCTCGCTCACTCTCCCTCTCGCTCTCTCTGCCTCTTTCTCGCTCTCTGTCTCTCTCTCTATCTGTCTGTCTCTCTCGCTCTCTCTCTCATCGTCCCTCTCGCTCTCGCTCTCTCTGTCTGCCTCTCTCTCTCTCTGTGTGAATGTCTGTCTCTCTCGTTGTCAGCACCATACCCGTGTTCGTGGGTTTTACAAAAGTGGTAAAGGTCTGAGCCCAGCTTATCTCTGTGTCTGCCTTTCTCTCCCTCGCTCTCTCTGTGTCTCTCTCTCTCACTGTTAGTCTCTCTCGCTCTCTCTCTCACCGTCTCTCTCTCTCTGTCTCTCTCTCAGCGTCTCTCTCTCTCGCTCTCTCTCTCTCTCTCTCTCTCTCTCTCTGAATGTCTGTCTCTCTCGCTGTCAGCACCATACCCTTGTTCGTGGGTTTCACAAAAGTGGTAAACGTCTGAGCCCAGCTTATCTCTGTGTCTGCCTTTCTCTCTCTCGCTCTCTCTGTGTGTGTCTCTCTATCTATCTATCTCTCTCTCTCTCTCTCTCTCTCTCTGAATGTGTGTCTTTCTCGCTGTCAGCACCATACCCGTGCTCGAGGGTTTTACAAAAGTGGTAAACGTCTGAGCCCAGCTTATCTCTGTGTCTGCCTTTCTCTCTCTCGCTCTCTCTGTCTCTCTCTCTCTTGCTCTCTCTCTCTCTCTTTCTCTCTCTCTCTGAATGTCTGTCTCTCTCGCTGTCAGCACCATACCCGTGCTCGTTGGTTTCACCAAAGTGGTCAACGTCTGAGACCTGCATCACTTCGAGCTTTCCTCCCACATTAAGCTGACACACCATGATATAACAAGAATACTGCTAAAAACGGCGTTAAACCCAACTCACTCACTCAGTCTTTCCGGCGGATACTCGCTTATGTGACACCGACAGTATCACGTCAATAGGATTAAGTGAAGCGTAATTAAAATCCTCCCAACTACCGATACCTACCCAGCCTCCCTTGTATGTATACGAGTGACTGGACGTTGTATGGCGCACTCACAGGATCTGGCACTTGTTTGAATGCCAGAAACTGCACTTAACTACAATATACCCACTTACACCGAGATGCGAATAAAAGGCGACTTGCTTGTCGTAAAAGGCGAGTAATGGGATCGGGTGGTCAGGCTCGCTGACTTGGTTGAAGCATGTCATCGATCCCCATTGCATGGATCGATGCTCATGAAGTCAATCACGTCCTACACCTGCATCTCATCGGTTCACTCTCTCGCTCTCACTCTCTCGTTCTCTCTCTCTCTCTCTGTGTCTCTCTCGCTCTCTCTCATCGTCTCTCCCTCGCTCTCTGTCTCTCTCTCTATCGTCTGTCTCTCTCGCTCTCTCTCTCATCGTCCCTCTCTCGCTCTCTCACTCTCTCTCACCGTCTCTCACTCTCACTCTCTCTCTCTCTCTTGCTCTCTCTCTCTTTCTCTCTGAATGTCTGTCTCTCTCGCTGTCAGCACCATACCCGTGCTCGTGGGTTACACTGAGATATGAATAAGTATTACTTAAGGTACACGTAGCGCCACGCATTCAGAAATGTTTCAGCTGCACCACTTGCGCGTGTGAATATCGAACTTGGATCAGACAGACTAGGGGTTGATGTCATGAGCAAAGTACCACGGCGTTGGAGTACGATGACAGCAATCACACACATGCCCGATGGCGGTAATACTGTTGACGTTAATCAACAAATACTTTGAAACGATAAATAAATACTAAGTTTATTGCTTCATAATTAACCCTAATGTGTGTGTGTATTTTAGCTAATTGGAACTGTGTGAATTACCGAAGGGACGGGGTAGACTTATGTAAAGCGTTCAGTCACCACGTCGAATGTCACTTGCGTGGATCGATGTTCATGATGTCTATCACTGGATTGTCTGGTCCAGACTCGATTATTTACAGACCGGCGTCATATAGCTGGAATATTGCTGAGTGCGGCGTTAAACAACAACCAAACCACGTGGAATAGGTGTATGCTTTCTTTGCCTTCGGGTCAAACAAACTAGGGGTTGATATCGTGAGCAAATTCTCACGCCGTCGGGGTACTATAACACACAGTCCTCTATGCCACACATTGTGACCATTCAATCCTCTGTTTTTTCCTCGCTTTTATTACAATCATGGGTCACTCGGGATGTTATATGTCGAATGTCCTCACTTAGATCATTCTCTAGTCAATGGACTGTACACAATTTAAAGAATAATGAGTGATATAAGCTTCAAACACTACTGAAGAGTGATATATCACCATAGAACCCTAAATAAAACCCTATCCGTATTCTTAAGAAATCACTACAGTCTACAATCCATCTATATCATGAACATGTGCTTATGAATCACGGCAACTAACTCGACCTTCTTTAAGCATGATGCTGGCACACGGTTGACATGTGGTGGACAAATCAAGCATTACAATTATGGACACTGAAAGAAACATTACTTTTTTATTAATTACAGTTACATTGGTCAAAGGTTACCTGCTTATATATAGAACAGCTTGTTTCCGAAGAATTCTGATCGGACATTGCAGATATATAATGTCATCGATCTTAAACCTGCAAAGTGGCAGCGCCAGACAGCATTTAGGTCAAACAGCTACCCGTAAAAATCCGGGGTAGAATAGGTCTTCAGCAACCCATGCTTGCCGTAACAGGCGACTATGCTTGTCGTAAGAGGTGACTAACGGGATCGGGTTGTCAGGCTCGCTGACTCGGTTGATGAATGTCATCGTATCCCTGTTGCGTGGATCGATGTTCATGATGTTAAGCACTGGATTGTCTGGTCCAAACTCGATTATTTACAGACCGCCGTCATATTGCTGGAATAATGCTGAGTGAGGCGTTACATGACAAACAAACAGATAAACAACGTCAAACAGGTTTGATTTTAAAAGTGTCACAAGGAAAGCACACTACCATGTTAATAAAATTTGACGACGGTTACAAAAGACACAAACAAGAAAAGTTTATTCGAAAGAAAATCGGTTTCGCCGTGTCACAGTTCACAGTAAGGGGCAGAGTGAGTTTATAAATGAGTTCTTCCGACTTCCCAGGTGTGTATTGCAGTCAGATGATTCATGTATTGTTGATCAATCTGAGATTGTTATTTTTGAACTTGCAAATAAAATTGATATTAATGTTCGGTGACATGTACTTACTTACGTTTTTAAATTAACGCCACGTGGGCTTCATGGCTACATCAGTACCTCTCGGGGTTTGACCCCCTTTAAGGTTTAAAAATACCAACGCGTTTCAATGAGGTAGATGAAGCAGGTGACCCGTGAAGATCCGGGACAGAATAGGTCTTTAGCAACCCATGCTTGCTGTAAAAAGCGACTATGCTTCGTAAGAGGCGACTAACAGGATCGGGTGGTCAGACTCGCTGACTCGGTTGATGCGTGTCATCTATCCCAGTTGCGTGGATCGATGCTCATGTGTCAATCACTGGATTGTCTGGTCCAGACTGGATTATTTACAGACCGGCGTCATATAGCTGGAATATTGCTGAGTGTGGCGTAAAACAACAAACAAACAAACAAACAATGAGGGAGATTCCGGGGAATCCTACCTTCTGGCCGAAACTTATTGGCTTACAAGTTTCCGGTCTCCTGGTCGAGACGGTAATATTTTCCAACAAAAAATGAGGAAATTAAATATAATTGGATTACTTATCGGGGCAATCGACATGCACTATAATGTGCATTATAATGTGTAATCAACAACAACGACAACAACAACAACAACAACAACAATAATAATGTGATCATTGCGCCACAGCATTAATGAAAGGATCACTATGCACTTTGATTTTAATCTCAGCTCCCTGGGGAGTATACAATACATTACCTGTTATTGTGATTATTGTGACTTTAAACTATAACGTATCGTCGACATAGCTTAAACGATACCGATGCGACGTTAGAATTATAGTCATTTCAACAGAAGACTTGCATTCATTAATTTTCTTTTATTAAACCACTTATTAAAATACAACCTTGACCAAACACCAAACAGAAATTCAGCAGTAGCCCGTGTTAATATATCAGCAATAATCGTTATTACTTAATATCACACACACACACACACACACACACACACACACACACACACACACACACACACACACACACACACACACACACACACACACACATAGTCTTTGATAGCCCTTGCCCATGCCGGGAGAAATATAAAAATGAAATCGTTGACTCGTACCCATCCATGTAGAACCTCGCTGTCACAAAGCGCAGCCTCACTGGTCGCCTCGCCGGGGAACTAGACAAATCGTGCTTCCTGACGCGTGGCTGTTTTATTGACAGGTGTTTATTTCTGACGTGTCAGTGTCGCTAATCAATTTCCATTAAATGCATCGGGTGATCAGTAATTTGTTTATATGTGTATGTTACTAGGTACCCGTTCATTAGCAACATGTAAACAAAGAGAACACGATACAGTGAAGCTCGCGTTCAGATACCGTCGCCTATAAACTTGTAACCATTCAGTAATTTCAATCAAAACCTTTCCTGTCAAGATGACAAACCGGGAGTTATTCTTTAAAGGGCGCACAGTACATTTGAAATTGTAATCAAGGACTAACATTTTTTTAGGAGTTTAGTGAAGTTGTTAACATTAAAGGAACTGTTTTCAGTATTTATTTGTGATGCTTACTCACAATTCAACAGAAAGATCATTTGGAACTTATGATGTCAACAGGTGCGTGCATTGATGTACGGGATATGTTTGTTGTATTAAGCTTAAGGTTACGTGGGTGCGTTAAGGGGGCGATGTCTTTGTGTCGTGGAAGCATGTCCAAGTGTTAATCACAAAAAAGGTATATCTCAAAATCTATCCGTCCAAATTGAAAAGGTTGATATGACACAAAAAATCACCTATGATGGTTGTCGACGCAAGGTCGTTTGCTAGATTGATAAATATGCTATAGGCGATTTATATACGGAAAATATTATTTATGAAATACATAACTTCTACTTTTATGAAGCCGCCTTATTTTAAATTCTAATTTATTAAATGTTATTCATAATACACGTCTTTGAAAGGCATTTAGAAGTTGCCATCCATAAATTCTCTTCCTGTGTATCACTTCTAAGTACTTGCCTCTAACCTTCAGCGCTAGTTACTGTAAAGTTTGGGCTTCCATTGTCTATTGCTAATCACCTATCAACGCCAATCATCTGTTGGCTTCCCTTGTTAGTTTCTACCCTTTGTTATTTTCCAGCTTTTGTTATCTTATTAATTTTGTTGTCCTTAGATGTACATATATATGCTTTCTCTGCCTCTGCAAGACCACTTTCGCCCCTTTCGGAAACACATTAAATTGTCTGGCCGGGCCCGTGTGCGAAATACGCATCAGTCGGAAAGCGCACGTTAAATCTCCAAAGTAAGTAAGTAAGTAACTCATGGCATTCTTTTACCTGATGAAGGAGTAATCATATACACCGAAACGTTGTGTTCCTCATAATAAAGGAGTCGACATGCATGAATTCTCTTCCTTACTTATTAAAGTCGGGTCCAAGAGTATTGCACTTTTATAGTGACGTGCATGCACGTGTGTGTGCGGCTGCTTGTACTAGTCCGGACTGATGCCGATTTATAGTGCTAGCACACTGAGATACCATGCCACAGTTTAACATGAATACCCCACTCACAGTAGACTGACTCCGAGCCGACCAGCCCCTTAATGCCGAGCGCCAGACATGGTAACAACAAGTACAATTTTTAACGTCTTTTGGTATGACGCGGCCGGGGATCGAATCCCGGGTCTTCCGCTCTCCGGGCGGACGCTCTACCACTAGACCACGGAGGCGGTCCTTATAAATTATGAAGACGACAGGATGTCACATGAACGTGACAGCTCTGGCGGCCATTGTACAAAGCGATCTTAGCGCTAAGGTGATCGTAACTCCCATATCTTAACATAGACTTACGACAGTCGTTGCGCTAAGGTTGTTTTGTACAATGGCACCCTGGTCCACTGGATTAATGTTTTGGACCAGTTTAAAATACCCGCATGCTATATGGCCATGGCATTTTAAGATTGAACGAAGCCAGGACTAATATCAGCAACGACACGACATCGCCAAACCACCGAGCATGACCACCCAATCATTAAGTCGCTTCTTACGACACCCAGAGATCATCTTCCCGAGGCAAGGGAGTTAGTTATCTGACTATAAAAGTCCAGTTTCCACCCTTGCCCTACTGGGCTGGAATTCCTGAGTTACATTTTGGCTGGACTAACGAGTCTATGCATAGTCTAATCTAAACTAGACATCCGGTTCGTAAAAATATGAATTTCGGTCGACTGCAGGATTTGCAAAACATTTATATCCTTAACTGGGCGTCAACAGAAATTTTCATGTTAAAAAACATTGTATCAACATTGCTTCAACATTGGTCTTTCGATATTAAAATATGTTGAAATCTGAGTTTGTTTCAACATTGAAGTGTAACCTAAAATTCAACATAAATTCAGCGATTTATATAAAATATATATTTTTGTCGTTGGAATAAATATTTCAAAGCACTGTCTGCGCTTCATATTGATTTGCGTTTGAGAAGAAGTTGGTTTAATTGATACATTTTGAGATATTGAGCAAAGTAAACATCTTGTATGTCACCGGTAACTGAAATTGTTAGTTGTTTCCTAAAAGTGGGTTAAAGTAGGTTAATGATGAATGTACCCGTCAGAGGGTATGCGGGACCGCATCACTGATTCTATTTAAAGCCACTCTGATGTTCTCATGCTAAGTTTGAAATA
The DNA here is from genome assembly GCF_023055435.1 of Haliotis rufescens. Lineage (NCBI taxonomy): Eukaryota > Metazoa > Mollusca > Gastropoda > Lepetellida > Haliotidae > Haliotis > Haliotis rufescens. The sequence continues at coordinate 4,328,965 of NW_025964046.1, forward strand.
CCAATCTGTCATAGTCTAGTTGCTATACTGTCCATCGATGATAGCTTGTATATGTATGCTATGAGCTAAGACATACTCCGGTCAGGATATGGCTGAAGTAGTGCTAATATGACTTTACATTTAAACTCACTCACTCACTCCCTTCACTAGCGGTCACGTCACTTAAGGCGCCGCAAATTGCATCCCTTTGACGTGCGCGGATTCTTTAATTTTAGGTTCGCATCACGGTTCGCGTTTACCCAAAGTGGCAGAAGTCCGAAACCTACATCTCCTCCAGTTTTCCTCCCACATTATAATGGAGGTACTGTTCGGACAAAAACACTATAAAAAACTATCCTGTGCCCCCATCTCAACCACTTCTTATCTTTATGTGCGTTCATCTCATGTACCTTCCACAACAAACAGTTGTCACCTGTGAACCGTCTAAACTCCAAGGACGACTCCAAGGCAACGCTCCCACGCACGCGTTGTAGGGGACACTTGGTCACCGGATAATACTTGCATATGTCTTTTTAAAGCTGTTTGTAACAAATCAATCTCATTGTAGACACATACATCCTGTCCAGGTACTGTTATGTGTACCACAGCAATTACCATTTAACTTCAGGGTGGTCAGGTTCCGGAGAACAACGCGGGAGATATGGATGTCGTGGGCGGAATATATTGTTTGTGTACATTTCTATCTTCTAAACGGACAATACATATCTTATTTTAGTAAACAACCAACTGTGAAATAGATCACACCTTCTTCTTTTTTGCTGAAGTTTACCTTTTTTATATTTTGGTATTGCTAGAAAAGAATTCTTTATTTTACTGACGAAGCTTATCCTCAAAATGTATTACGTTTTGTTGTCTTTGGCTGAAGCTATTTTCTAGACTTGTTTTTTTTTGTTATGAATAGATTTAGCTTTTATGTAGTTTTGTCAAGATATTGTTATTGGGCTGTTGACAGAAGAAAGCAGAGATGCTTTCGCCATCGATCCTTCGTTTGAAAACACAATATTTCAGCTATAACAAGGCGTGTCAGCTTGATGTGGGAACACAACGCGATGTGATGCAGATCTTGGGCCTTTGGTGAAAGCAGAAAAAGCGACTATGGTGCTGACAAACCTTGAAACATAACAAGCCAGACACTGGGATTCGAACCCACGATCTGCGGTTTCTAGGATAAAACCACTGATCAGCGAATCCGTGATCAGGTCCGGGAAAACAATACAGGCTAAAGTGAATTCAGTTCCTGACATCGGTACAATATGTGAAGCCCAAGTCTGGTGTCCCCCGCCGTGATATTGCTGGAATATTGCTAAAAGCGGTGTAAAACCATACTCACTATTCACTCAAGGTTACCGGTATTAGACCGAAGGGGGAATAAACATTGAAAGCTCTCCATGAATATTGTGTCAAACGGGCGTCCCGTTAATTTACACTTGGTTCATTGAACCGCAAAGGTCAGACTTTTTTTCAGCTTGGATTACGAATCAGCCGATTCCAAAATAAAAATTGTGAACAACATAAAAACAGTAGGCTTCGTTTTACGTCCGGCCATAAAAATTAAAATGTTAAAAGCGGACTTATTTTCTGTGGTTATCAATACAAATAAATTACTTAAAATTGAACTGTTAATAACTGTTGAGTATTTATCTTAAAATCAACATTTTGAGGAAAGCCAAAATACTTTTTATTCGTTTTTTTTTCAATTTATTATTTCGACCTTCCGACCTGATAAACGGATTATTAAGAAGGATGAAAAGGTTGGTAAATCACACTCATGTTTGTATGTGATAATGGAGGCAAAACATAACATACAAAATGGAAGATTCTTGTAAGCAATCCATTTATAATCTTTTACTCAAGGAACCTCACTGTGCTGTCATCTGCTGGCAAACAGGTTGTGTAAAACAGCTTTTATTCTCGATGTTTGACAAGATTCACCTACTGAGCCCAATCAAACTTAACATGCTATAATTGAGTGAGAGAGTGAGTACGGTTTTACGCCGCTTTTAGCAATATTCCAGCAATATCACGGCGGGGGACACCAGAAATGGGCTTCACACATTGTACCCATGTCGGGAATCGAACCCGGGTCTTTGGCGTGACGAGCGAACGCTTTAACCACTAGGCTACCCGACCGCCCCTAACATGATATAAAAAAGATTACTTTGAAAAAAAGATCATGCACTGTGCATTTCATTTTAATTTCTTATTGACATATCAACCAAATGTTTCAATATCAAAATCCGTAAAGTGAAAAGAAGTCTGGCCTAACAAAGGTCTAACATTTGCGGTCCGACGCTATTAGTACATAAAAGCACATTGTGAGATCCTTCTGTCAAATATCAGACATCAAAGCCTTGAAGTAGAATGTAGAATTGCCTCAGAATGAGAAAATGCAATGTAATTTACCAACTTTTAGTGAATCTCACTAGGAGGTCGATTGGTTATAAAAAGGACGAAAATGATAATTATAGATTACGGGTGGGGGAGTAATGTTTCATAAGCTAATTCTGATTCAGGGATTGTCTGAGTGAATCAAAGATGTACCAAAGAATGGAAAAGGCACACACCCCACGAGATAGAATGAGAGTTTGCACCTCTCGAAACACCGGGCACCACTCCCATCTATCGTGTCGTGCTTCGTGGGGGCAGTCAATGGATACACTAGTACTCACACGGTCTGAGCAGGATTTTCGAAACGTGACATGAAGTCCAAAGCCTACTTCCTGTCTGTCTTAAGTGCATAATGTCTTGCGCGATATGCTAACGTCACATATTTAGTTTTGCCCAAGAATCTATGAGCATGTAGGTGTGTGATGAATTGGAGTGGGTGTGATTGCACAATTTCAATGTGACATGAAGTCCAAAGCCTACTTCCTGTCTGTCTTAAGTGCATAATGTCTTGCGCGATATGCTAACGTCACATATTTAGTTTTGCCCAAGAATCTATGAGCATGTAGGTGTGTGATGAATTGGAGTGGGTGTGATTGCACAATTTCATTCAAACTGTGGTTGATCAATTATTTGTTACCCCTGCCTAGATTATATTATAATTTACAACAAAACCTCTTCTTCTTATATTTTATCGATCATAGAACTCGACCATTACTTTCTTTTGCCGCCCAGTTTATGAACATGTCGCTGTGTGTAAGAATGGGGGTGGGGGTGTGGGTGTGCGTGGGGAGTGTGTGTGGGGGTGTAAAATTCTGAGAGATGGCATTGTACAAAAAATTGTCAGTGAAAGACATTTATTGTTTTAATCGGAACTTTAGATACCTGGGGTAAATATGTCTTTATATCCTATTTTCATCAATGAAACCCGAAACAGCCCACTTTGTTTGGGGACATTGTCTCCACTCACTACACACAGGACATTGTCTCCACACACTTCACACAGGACATTGTCTCCAATCACTACACACAGAACAATATCTCCACACAGTACACACAGAACATTGCATCCACTCAGAACACACATGACATTGTCTCCACACACTTCACACAGGATATTGTCTCCAATCACTACACACAGAACAATATCTCCACACAGAACTCACAGTACATTGTCCCAACTCAGTAGACACATGACTTTGTCTCTGCAAACTACATACAGCACATTGTCTCCACTCAGTACACACAGGACATTGCATCCACTCAGAACACACAGGACATTGTCTCCACTCACTACACACAGGACATTGTCTCCACTCACTACACATAGGACATTGTCTCCACTCACTACACACAGGACATTGTCTCCACTCAGTACACACAGGACATTGTCTCCACTCACTACACATAGGACATTGTCCCCTCTCACTACACACGGGTCATTGTCTCCACTCACTACACACAGGACATTGTCTCCACTCAGAACACACAGGACATTGTCTCCACTCACTACACACAGGCCACTGTCTCCACTCACTACACACAGGACATTGTCTCCACTCACTACACACAGGACATTGTCTCCACTCACTACACACAGGCCACTGTCTCCACTCACTACACACAGGACATTGTCTCCACTCACTACACACAGGACATTGTCTCCACTCACTACACACAGGTCACTGTCTCCACTCACTACACACAGGACACTGTCTCCACTCACTACACACAGGACATTGTCTCCACTCAGTACACACAGGACATTGTCTCCACTCACTACACACAGGACATTGTCTCCACTCACTACACACAGGACACTGTCTCCACTCACTACACACAGGACACTGTATACACTCACTACACACAGAACATTGTCTCCACTCAGTACACACAGGACATTGTCTCTACTCACTACACACAGGACACTGTCTCCACTCACTACGCACAGGACACTGTCTCCACTCACTACACATAGGACCATTGTCTCCACTCAGTACACACAGGACATTCTCTCCACTCACTACACACAGGTCATTGTCTCCACTCACTACACACAGGACATTCTCTCCACTCACTACACACAGGACATTGTCTCCACTCACTACACAAAGGGCATTGTCTCCACTCACTACACAAAGGACATTGTCTCCACTCAGTACACACAGGACACTGTCTCCACTCACTACACACAGGACATTGTCTCCACTCACTACATACAGGACATTGTCTCCACTCACTACATACAGTACATTGTCTCCACTCAGTACACACAGGACATTGTCTCCACTCAGTACACACAGGACACTGTCTCCACTCAGTACACACAGGGCCCTGTCTCCACTAACTACACACAGGACATTGTCTCCACTCAGTACACACAGGGCCCTGTCTCCACTCACTACACACAGGACATTGTCTCCACTCACTACACACAGGACATTGTCTCCACTCACTACACACAGGACATTGTCTCCACTCAGTACACACAGGACATTGTCTCCACTCACCACACACAGGACACTGTCTCCACTAACTACACACAGGACATTGTCTCCACTCACTACACACAGGACATTGTCTCCACTCACTACACACAGGACATTGTCTCCACTCACTACACACAGGACATTGTCTCCACTCAGTACACACAGGACATTGTCTCCACTCACTACACACAGGACATTGTCTCCACTCACTACACACAGGACATTGTCTCCACTCACTACACACAGGACATTGTCTCCACTCACTACACACAGGACACTGTCTCCACTCACTACACACAGGACACTGTCTCCACTCACTACGCACAGGACACTGTCTCCACTCACTACACATAGGACCATTCTCTCCACTCACTACACACAGGACATTGTCTCCACTCACTACACACAGGACACTGTCTCCACTCACTACACACAGGACACTGTCTCCACTCACTACACACAGGACATTGTCTCCACTCAGTACACACAGGACATTGTCTCCACTCACTACACACAGGACATTGTCTCCACTCACTACACACAGGACACTGTCTCCACTCACTACACACAGGACACTGTCTCCACTCACTACACACAGAACATTGTCTCCACTCAGTACACACAGGACATTGTCTCTACTCACTACACACAGGACACTGTCTCCACTCACTACGCACAGGACACTGTCTCCACTCACTACACATAGGACCATTGTCTCCACTCACTACACACAGGACATTGTCTCCACTCACTACACACAGGACACTGTCTCCACTCACTACACACAGGACACTGTCTCCACTCACTACACACAGGACATTGTCTCCACTCACTACACACAGGACATTGTCTCCACTCACTACACACAGGACATTGTCTCCACTCACTACACACAGGACACTGTCTCCACTCACTACACACAGGACACTGTCTCCACTCACTACACACAGAACATTGTCTCCACTCAGTACACACAGGACATTGTCTCTACTCACTACACACAGGACACTGTCTCCACTCACTACACACAGAACATTGTCTCCACTCAGTACACACAGGACATTGTCTCCACTCACTACACAAAGGGCATTGTCTCCACACAGGACATTGTCTCCACTCAGTACACACAGGACACTGTCTCCACTCACTACACACAGGACATTGTCTCCACTCACTACATACAGGACATTGTCTCCACTCACTACATACAGTACATTGTCTCCACTCAGTACACACAGGGCCCTGTCTCCACTCAGTACACACAGGGCCCTGTCTCCACTCACTACACACAGGACATTGTCTCCACTCAGTACACACAGGGCCCTGTCTCCACTCACTACACACAGGACATTGTCTCCACTCACTACATACAGGACATTGTCTCCACTCACTACATACAGGACACTGTCTCCACTCACTACACACTGGACATTGTCTCCATTCACTACACACAGGACACTGTCTCCATTCACTACACACAGGACACTGTCTCCACTCAGTACACATAGGACATTGTCTCCATTCACTACACACAGGACACTGTCTCCACTCAGTACACACAGGACATTGTATCCACTCACTACACACAGGACATTGTCTCCATTCACTACACACAGGACACTGTCTCCACTCAGTACACACAGGACATTGTATCCATTCACTACACACAGGACATTGTCTCCACTCACTACACACAGGACATTGTCTCCACTCACTACACACAGGACATTGTATCCACTCACTACACACAGGACATTGTCTCCATTCACTACACACAGGACACTGTCTCCACTCACTACACACAGGACATTGTCTCCATTCACTACACACAGGACATTGTCTCCACTCACTACACACAGGACATTGTCACCACTCAGCACACACAGGACATTGTTTCCACTCAGTACACACAGGACACTGTCTCCACTCACTACACACAGGACATTGTATCCACTCAGTACACACAGAACATTGTTTCCACTCAGTACACACAGGACATTGTATCCACTCAGTACACACAGAACATTGTTTCCACTCAGTACACACAGGACATTGTCTCCACTCACTACAAACAGGACATTGTCTCCACTCACTACAAACAGGACATTGTCTCCACTCACAACACACAGGACACTATCTCTACTCACTACACACAGGACATTGTCTCCACTCAGTACACACAGGATACTATCTCCACTCAGTACACACAGGACATTGTCTCCACTCAGTACACACAGGACATTGTCTCCACTCACTACACACAGGATACTATCTCCAATCAGTACACACAGGACATTGTCTCCACTCAGTACACACAGGATACTATCTCCACTCAGTACACACAGGACATTGTCTCCACTCACTACACACAGGACATTGTCTCCATTCACTACACACAGGATACTCTCTCCACTCACTACACACAGGACATTGTCTCCACTCATTACACACAGGACATTGTCTCCACTCACTACACACATGACATTGTTTCCACTCACTACACACAGGACATTGTCTCCACTCAGTACACACAGGATACTATCTCCACTCACTACACACAGGACATTGTCTCCACTCACTACACACAGGACACTATCTCCACTCACTACACACAGGACATTGTTTCCACTCAGTACACACAGGACATTGTTTCCACTCAGTACACACAGGACATTGTCTCCACTCACTACACACAGGACATTGTCTCCACTCACTACACACAGGACATTGTCTCCACTCAGTACACACAGGACATTGTCTCCACTCACTACACACAGGACATTGTCTCCACTCAGAACACAAAGGACATTGTCTCCACTCACTACACACAGGACATTGTCTCCACTCAGTACACACAGGACATTGTCTCCACTCATTACACACAGGACATTGTCTCCACTCACTACACACATGACATTGTTTCCACTCACTACACACAGGACATTGTCTCCACTCAGTACACACAGGATACTATCTCCACTCACTACACACAGGACATTGTTTAGACTCACTACACACAGGACATTGGCTCCACTCAGTACACACAGGACATTGTCTCCACTCACTACACACAGGACATTGTTTCCACTCACTACACACAGGACTTTGTCTCCATTCACTACACACAGGACATTGTCTCCACTCAGTACACACAGGATACTATCTCCACTCACTACACACAGGACATTGTCTCCACTCACTACACACAGGACATTGTTTCCACTCACTGCACACAGGACATTGTCTCCATTCACTACACACAGGACATTGTCTCCACTCACTACACACAGGACATTGTCTCCACTCAGCACACACAGGACATTGTCTCCACTCACTACACACAGGACACTGTCTCCACTCAGTACACACAGGATACTATCTCCACTCACTACACACAGGACATTGTTTAGACTCACTACACACAGGACATTGTCTCCACTCACTACACACATGACATTGTTTCCACTCACTACACACAGGACATTGTCTCCACTCACTACACACAGGACACTGTCTCCACTCAGTACACACAGGATACTATCTCCACTCACTACACACAGGACATTGTTTAGACTCAGTACACACAGGACATTGTCTCCACTCACTACACACATGACATTGTTTCCACTCACTACACACAGGACATTGTCTCCACTCAGTACACACAGGATACTATCTCCACTCACTACACACAGGACATTGTTTAGACTCACTACACACAGGACATTGTCTCCACTCAGTACACACAGGACATTGTCTCCACTCACTACACACAGGACATTGTTTCCACTCACTACACACAGGACTTTGTCTCCATTCACTACACACAGGACATTGTCTCCACTCAGTACACACAGGATACTATCTCCACTCACTACACACAGGACATGTCTCCACTCACTACACACAGGACATTGTTTCCACTCACTGCACACAGGACATTGTCTCCATTCACTACACACAGGACATTGTCTCCACTCACTACACACAGGACATTGTCTCCACTCAGCACACACAGGACATTGTCTCCACTCACTACACACAGGACACTGTCTCCACTCAGTACACACAGGATACTATCTCCACTCACTACACACAGGACACTGTCTCCACTCACTACACACAGGACATTGTTTCCACTCACTACACACAGGACATTGTCTCCACTAAGTACATACAGGACATTGTCTCCACTCACTACACACAGCACATTGTTTCCACTCAGTACACACAGGACACTGTCTCCACTCACTACACACAGGACATTGTATCCACTCAGTACACACAGAACATTGTTTCCACTCAGTACACACAGGACATTGTCTCCACTCACTACAAACAGGACATTGTCTCCACTCACTACACACAGGATACTATCTCCACTCAGTACACACAGGATACTATCTCCACTCAGTACACACAGGACATTGTCTCCACTCAGTACACACAGGACATTGTCTCCACTCACTACACACAGGATACTATCTCCAATCAGTACACACAGGACATTGTCTCCACTCAGTACACACAGGATACTATCTCCACTCGGTACACACAGGACATTGTCTCCACTCACTACACACAGGACATTCTCTCCACTCACTACACACAGGATACTATCTCCACTCACTACACACAGGACATTGTCTCCACTCATTACACACAGGACATTGTCTCCACTCAGTACACACAGGATACTATCTCCACTCAGTACACACAGGACATTGTCTCCACTCACTACACACAGGACACTATCTCCACTCACTACACACAGGACATTGTTTCCACTCAGTACACACAGGACATTGTTTCCACTCACTACACACAGGACATTGTCTCCACTCACTACACACAGGACATTGTCTCCACTCACTACACACAGGACATTGTCTCCACTCAGTACACACAGGATATTGTCTCCACTCACTACACACAGGACATTGTCTCCACTCACTACACACAGGAAATTGTCTCCACTCAGTACACACAGGACAGTGTCTCCACTCATTACACACAGGACATTGTCTCCACTCACTACACACATGACATTGTTTCCACTCACTACACACAGGACATTGTCTCCACTCAGTACACACAGGATACTATCTCCACTCACTACACACAGGACATTGTTTCGACTCACTACACACAGGACATTGTCTCCACTCAGTACACACAGGACATTGTCTCCACTCACTACACACAGGACATTGTTTCCACTCACTACACACAGGACTTTGTCTCCATTCACTACACACAGAACACTATTTCCACTCACTACACACAGGACATTGTCTCCACTCATTACACACAGGACATTGTCTCCACTCACTACACACATGACATTGTTTCCACTCACTACACACAGGACATTGTCTCCACTCACTACACACAGGATACTATCTCCACTCACTACACACAGGACATTGTCTCCACTCACTACACACAGGACATTGTTTCCACTCACTACACACAGGTCATTGTCTCCATTCACTACACACAGAACACTATTTCCACTCACTACACACAGGACATTGTCTCCACTCACTACACACAGGACATTGTCTCCACTCACTTCTAACAGGACATTGTCTCCACTCAGAACACACAGGACACTATCTTCATTCACTACACACATGACACTGTCTCCACTCAGTACACACAGGGCCCAGTCTTCATTCACTACACACAGGACATTGTCTCCACTCAGTACACACAGGACACTGTCTCCACTCACTACACACAGGACACTATCTCCACTCAGTACACACAGGACCCTGTTTCCACTCACTACACACAGGACATTGTCTCCACTCACTACACAAAGGACATTGTCTCCACTCAGTTAACACAGGACATTGTTTCCACTCACTACACACAAGACCCTGTCTCTACTCAGAACACACAGGACATTGTCTCCACTCACTACACACAGGACATTGTCTCCACTCACTACACACAGGACATTGTCTCCACTCACTACACACAGGACATTGTCTCCACTCAGTACACACAGGACATTGTTTCGACTCACTACACACAGGACATTCTCTCCATTCACTACACACAGAACACTATTTCCACTCACTACACACAGGACATTGTCTCCACTCACTACACACAGGACATTGTTTCCACTCAGTACACACAGGACATTGTCTCCATTCACTACACACAGGACACTATTTCCACTCACTACACACAGGACATTGTCTCCACTCACTACACACAGGACATTGTCTCCACTCAGTACACACAGGACATTATCTCCACTCACTTCTAACAGGACATTGTCTCCACTCAGTTAACACAGGACCCTGTCTCTACTCAGTTAACACAGGACACTGTCTCCACTCACTACACACAGGACGCTGTCTCCACTCACTACACACAGGACATTATCTCCATTCACTACACACATGACACTGTCTCCACTCACTACACACAGGGCCCTGTCTCCATTCACTACACACAGGACACTGTCTCCACTCAGTACACACAGGACATTGTCTCCACTCACTACACACAGGACACTGTCTCCACTCAGTACACACAGGACATTGTCTCCACTCACTACACACAGGACCCTGTCTCTACTCACTACACACAGGACATTGTCTCCACTCACTACACACAGGACATTGTCTCCACTCAGAACACACAGGATATTGTCTCCACTCAGTACACACAGGGCATTGTCTCCACTCACTACACACGGGGCATTGTCTCCACTCAGAACACACAGGATATTGTCTCCACTCAGTACACACAGGGCATTGTCTCCACTCACTACACACAGGGCATTGTCTCCACTCAGAACACACAGGATATTGTCTCCACTCAGTACACACAGGGCATTGTTTCCACTCAATACACACAGGACCCTGTCTCTACTCAGTTAACACAGGACACTGTCTCCACTCACTACACACAGGACATTGTCTCCACTCACTATACACAGGACATTGTCTCCACTCAGAACACACAGGATATTGTCTCCACTCAGTACACACAGGGCATTGTCTCCACTCACTACACACAGGGCATTGTCTCCACTCACTACACACAGGACATTGTCTCCACTCACTACACACAGGACATTGTCTTCACTCAGAACACACAGGATATTGTCTCCACTCACTACACACAGGACATTGTCTCCTCTCACTACACACAGGACATTGTCTGCACTCACTACACACAGGACATTGTCTCCACTCACTACACACAGGACATTGTCTCCACTCAGAACACACAGGATATTGTCTCCACTCAGTACACACAGGACATTGTCTCCACTCACTACACACAGGGCATTGTCTCCACTCACTACACACAGGACATTGTCTCCACTCACTACACACAGGACATTGTCTCCACTCAGAACACACAGGATATTGTCTCCACTCACTACACACAGGACATTGTCTCCTCTCACTACACACAGGACATTGTCTCCACTCACTACACACAGGACATTGTCTCCACTCAGTACACACAGGACATTGTCTCCACTCAGAACACACAGGACATTGTTTCCACTCACTACACATAGTATATTATCTCCACTCACTACACACAGGACATTGTCTCCACTCACTACACACAGGACATTGTCTCCACTCAGTACACACAGGACATTGTCTCCACTCACTACACACAGGACACTATCTCCACTCAGAACACACAGGACATTGTCTCAACTCACTACACACAGGACAATGTCTCCACTCACTACACACAGGACATTGTTTCCACTCAGTACACACAGGACATTATCTCCACTCACTACACACAGGACACTGTCTCCACTCACTACACACAGGACACTGTCTCCACTCAGAACACACAGGACACTGTCTCCACTCAGAACACACAGGACATTGTTTCCACTCACTACACACAGGACATTAGCTCCACTCACTACACACAGATCATTGTCTCCATTCACTACACACAGGACACTATTTCCACTCACTACACACAGGACATTGTCTCCACTCACTACACACAGGACATTGTCTCCACTCAGTACACACAGGACATTATCTCCACTCACTTCTAACAGGACATTGTCTCCACTCAGTTAACACAGGACCCTGTCTCTACTCAGTTAACACAGGACACTGTCTCCACTCACTACACACAGGACGCTGTCTCCACTCACTACACACAGGACATTATCTCCATTCACTACACACATGACACTGTCTCCACTCACTACACACAGGGCCCTGTCTCCATTCACTACACACAGGACACTGTCTCCACTCAGTACACACAGGACATTGTCTCCACTCACTACACACAGGACACTGTCTCCACTCAGTACACACAGGACATTGTCTCCACTCACTACACACAGGACCCTGTCTCTACTCACTACACACAGGACATTGTCTCCACTCACTACACACAGGACATTGTCTCCACTCAGAACACACAGGATATTGTCTCCACTCAGTACACACAGGGCATTGTCTCCACTCACTACACACGGGGCATTGTCTCCACTCAGAACACACAGGATATTGTCTCCACTCAGTACACACAGGGCATTGTCTCCACTCACTACACACAGGGCATTGTCTCCACTCAGAACACACAGGATATTGTCTCCACTCAGTACACACAGGGCATTGTTTCCACTCAATACACACAGGACCCTGTCTCTACTCAGTTAACACAGGACACTGTCTCCACTCACTACACACAGGACATTGTCTCCACTCACTATACACAGGACATTGTCTCCACTCAGAACACACAGGATATTGTCTCCACTCAGTACACACAGGGCATTGTCTCCACTCACTACACACAGGGCATTGTCTCCACTCACTACACACAGGACATTGTCTCCACTCACTACACACAGGACATTGTCTTCACTCAGAACACACAGGATATTGTCTCCACTCACTACACACAGGACATTGTCTCCTCTCACTACACACAGGACATTGTCTGCACTCACTACACACAGGACATTGTCTCCACTCACTACACACAGGACATTGTCTCCACTCAGAACACACAGGACATTGTCTCCACTCAGAACACACAGGATATTGTCTCCACTCACTACACACAGGACATTGTCTCCTCTCACTACACACAGGACATTGTCTCCACTCACTACACACAGGATATTGTCTCCACTCAGTACACACAGGACATTGTCTCCACTCACTACACACAGGGCATTGTCTCCACTCACTACACACAGGACATTGTCTCCACTCACTACACACAGGACATTGTCTCCACTCAGAACACACAGGATATTGTCTCCACTCACTACACACAGGACATTGTCTCCTCTCACTACACACAGGACATTGTCTCCACTCACTACACACAGGACATTGTCTCCACTCAGTACACACAGGACATTGTCTCCACTCAGAACACACAGGATATTGTCTCCACTCACTACACACAGGACATTGTCTCCTCTCACTACACACAGGACATTGTCTCCACTCAGAACACACAGGATATTGTCTCCACTCAGTACACACAGGACATTGTCTCCACTCACTACACACAGGGCATTGTCTCCACTCACTACACACAGGACATTGTCTCCACTCACTACACACAGGACATTGTCTCCACTCAGAACACACAGGATATTGTCTCCACTCACTACACACAGGACATTGTCTCCTCTCACTACACACAGGACATTGTCTCCACTCACTACACACAGGACATTGTCTCCACTCAGTACACACAGGACATTGTCTCCACTCAGAACACACAGGACATTGTTTCCACTCACTACACATAGTATATTATCTCCACTCACTACACACAGGACATTGTCTCCACTCACTACACACAGGACATTGTCTCCACTCAGTACACACAGGACATTGTCTCCACTCACTACACACAGGACATTGTCCCCACTCAGTACACACAGGACATTGTCCCAACTCACTGCACACAGGACACTGTCGCCACTCACTACACACAGGACATTGTATCCACTCACTACACACAGGACATTGTCTCCACTCACTACACACAGGACATTGTCTCCACTCACTACACACAGGACATTGTCTCCACTCACTACACACAGGACACTATCTCCACTCACTACACACAGGACATTGTCTCCACTCACTACACACAGGACATTGTCTCCACTCACGACACACAGGACATTGTCTCCACTCAGTACACACAGGACATTGTCTCCACTCAGTACACACAGGACACTGTCTCCACTCACTACACACAGGACATTGTCTTCACTCACTACACACAGGACACTATCTCCACTCACTACACACAGGACATTGTCTCAAGTAACTACACACAGGACACTATCTCCACTCACTACACACATGACACTGTCTCCACTCAGTACACACAGGGCCCTGTCTCCACTCAGTACACACATGACATTGTCTCCACTCACTACACACAGGACATTGTCCCCACTCACTACACACAGGACATTGTCTCCACTCACTACACACAGGACATTGTCCCAACTCACTGCACACAGGACATTGTCTCCACTCACGACACACAGGACATTGTCCCAACTCACTGCACACAGGACACTGTCGCCACTCACTACACACAGGACCTTGTATCCACTCACTACACACAGGACATTGTCTCCACTCAGTACACACAGGACATTGTCTCCACTCACTACACACAGGACATTGTCTCCACTCAGTACACACAGGACATTGTCTCCTCTCACTACACACAGGACATTGTCTCCACTCACTACACACAGGACATTGTCTCCTCTCACTACACACAGGACCTTATCTCCACTCACTACACACAGGACATTGTCTCCTCTCACTACACACAGGACATTGTCTCCTCTCACTACACACAAGGCATTTCCTCTACTCACTACTTGCAGGACATTGTCTCCACTCACTACACACAGGACATTGTCTCCACTCACTACACACATGACATTGTCTCCACTCACTACACACAGGACATTGTCTCCACTCACTACATACAGGACATTGTCTCCTCTCACTACACACAGGACATTGTCTCCACTCACTACACACAGGACATTGTCTCCAATCCCTACACACAGGGCATTGTCTCCACACACTACACACATGACATTGTCTCCAATCACTACACACAGGACATTGTCTCCACACACTACACACAGGACCCTGTCTCCACTCAGTACACACAGGACAATTTCTCCACTCAAAAGACACAGGGCACTATCTTCACTCACTACACACAGGACATTGTCTCCACTCACTACACACAGGACACTGTCTCCACTCACTACACACAGGACATTGTTTCCACACACTACACACAGGACATTAGCTCCACTCACTACACACAGATCATTGTCTCCACTCACTACACACAGGACATTGTTTCCACTCACTACACACAGGACATTGTCTCCACTCAGTACACACAGGACACTGTCTCCTCTCACTACACACAAGGCATTTCCTCTACTCACTACTTGCAGGACATTGTCTCCACTCAGTACACACAGGACATTGTCTCTACTCAGTTAACACAGGACACAGTCTCCACTCACTACACACAGGACACTGTCTCCACTCACTACACACAGGACACTATCTCCATTCACTACACACAGGACACTGTCTCCACTCAGTACACACAGGACACTGTCTCCACTCACTACACACAGGAAACTGTCTCCACTCAATACACGCAGGACACTATCTCCACTCAGTACATACAGGGCCCTGTCTCCACTCACTACACACAGGTCATTGTCTCCACTCACTACACACAGGACACTATCTCCACTCACTACACACAGAACATTGTCTCCACTCACTACACACAGGACATTGTCTCCACTCACTACACACAGGACATTGTCTCCACTCACGACACACAGGACATTATCTCCACTCAGTACACACAGGACATTGTCTCCACTCACGACATACAGGACATTGTCTCCACTCTGTACACACAGACCAGTCAGTGATGTCAGTAGATAGAGTCAGTGATGTATGTAGATAGTCAGTGATGTAAGTAGATAGAGTCAGTGATGTAAGTAAATAGAGTCAGTGATGTAGGTAGATAGAGTCAGTGATGTAAGTAGATAGAGTCAGTGATGTATGTAGACATAGTCAGTGATGTAGGTATATAGAGTCAGTGATGTATGTAGACATAGTCAGTGATGTAGGTATATAAAGTCAGTGATGTATGCAGATAGAGTATGTATGTAGATAGAGTCAGTGATGTAAGTATGTAGAGTCAGTGATGTAAGTAGATAGTCAGTGATGTATGTAGATAGAGTCAGTGATGTATGTAGATAGTCAGTGATGTATGTAGATAGAGTCAGTGATGTAAGTAGATAGAGTCAGTGATGTAAGTAGATAGAGTCAGTGATGTAAGTAGATAGTCAGTGATGTAAGTAGATAGAGTCAGTGATGTATGTAGATAGTCAGTGATGTATGTAGATAGTCAGTGATGTATGTAGATAGTCAGTGATGTAAGTAGATAGAGTCAGTGATGTAAGTAGATAGAGTCAGTGATGTATGTAGATAGTCAGTGATGTATGTAGATAGAGTCAGTGATGTATGTAGATAGTCAGTGATGTATGTAGATAGTCAGTGATGTAGGTATATAAAGTCAGTGATGTATGCAGATAGAGTATGTATGTAGATAGAGTCAGTGATGTAAGTATGTAGAGTCAGTGATGTAAGTAGATAGTCAGTGATGTATGTAGATAGAGTCAGTGATGTATGTAGATAGTCAGTGATGTATGTAGATAGTCAGTGATGTATGTAGATAGTCAGTGATGTATGTAGATAGTCAGTGATGTAAGTAGATAGAGTCAGTGATGTAAGTAGATAGAGTCAGTGATGTAAGTAGATAGTCAGTGATGTATGTAGATAGAGTCAGTGATGTATGTAGATAGAGTCAGTGATGTAAGTAGATAGAGTCAGTGATGTAAGTAGATAGTCAGTGATGTATGTAGATAGTCAGTGATGTATGTAGATAGTCAGTGATGTATGTAGATAGTCAGTGATGTAAGTAGATAGAGTCAGTGATGTAAGTAGATAGTCAGTGATGTAAGTAGATAGTCAGTGATGTATGTAGATAGAGTAAGTAATGTATGTAGATAGAGTCAGTGATGTATGTATATAGAGTCAGTAATGTATGTAGATAGAGTCAGTGATGTATGTAGATAGTCAGTGATGTATGTAGATAGTCAGTGATGTATGTAGATAGTCAGTGATGTAAGTAGATAGTCAGTGATGTATGTAGATAGAGTAAGTAATGTATGTAGATAGAGTCAGTGATGTATGTATATAGAGTCAGTAATGTATGTAGATAGAGTCAGTGATGTATGTAGATAGTCAGTGATGTATGTAGATAGTCAGTGATGTATGTAGATAGTCAGTGATGTATGTAGATAGAGTAAGTGATGTATGTAGATAGTCAGTGATGTATGTAGATAGTCAGTGATGTATGTAGATAGAGTAAGTGATGTATGTAGATAGAGTCAGTGATGTAAGTAGATAGAGTCAGTGATGTAAGTAGATAGAGTCAGTGATGTAAGTAGATAGTCAGTGATGTATGTAGATAGTCAGTGATGTATGTAGATAGAGTAAGTGATGTATGTAGATAGAGTAAGTGATGTATGTAGACAGAGTAAGTGATGTATGTAGATAGTCAGTGATGTATGTAGATAGTCAGTGATGTATGTAGATAGTCAGTGATGTATGTAGATAGTCAGTGATGTATGTAGATAGTCAGTGATGTATGTATATAGTCAGTGATGTATGTAGATAGTCAGTGATGTATGTAGATAGTCAGTGATGTATGTAGATAGTCAGTGATGTATGTATATAGTCAGTGATGTAGGTAGATAGTCAGTGATGTATGTAGATAGTCAGTGATGTATGTAGATAGTCAGTGATGTAGGTAGATAGTCAGTGATGTATGTAGATAGAGTCAGTGATGTATGTAGATAGAGTAAGTGATGTATGTAGATAGTCAGTAATGTAAGTAGATAGTCAGTGATGTAGGTAGATAGTCAGTGATGTATGTATATAGAGTCAGTAATGTAAGTAGATAGAGTCAGTGATGTATGTAGATAGTCAGTGATGTATGTAGATAGTCAGTGATGTATGTAGATAGAGTAAGTGATGTATGTAGATAGTCAGTGATGTATGTAGATAGTCAGTGATGTATGTAGATAGAGTAAGTGATGTATGTAGATAGAGTCAGTGATGTATGTAGATAGAGTAAGTGATGTATGTAGATAGAGTCAGTGATGTATGTAGATAGAGTAAGTGATGTATGTAGATAGAGTCAGTGATGTATGTAGATAGAGTAAGTGATGTATGTAGATAGAGTAAGTGATGTATGTAGATAGAGTAAGTGATGTATGTAGATAGTCAGTGATGTATGTAGATAGAGTCAGTGATGTATGTATATAGAGTAAGTGATGTATGTAGATAGAGTCAGTGATGTATGTAGATAGAGTCAGTGATGTATGTAGATAGAGTAAGTGATGTATGTAGATAGAGTCAGTGATGTATGTAGATAGAGTAAGTGATGTATGTAGATAGAGTCAGTGACGTATGTAGATAGAGTAAGTGATGTATGTAGATAGAGTAAGTGATGTATGTAGATAGAGTCAGTGATGTATGTAGATAGAGTCAGTGATGTATGTAGATAGAGTAAGTGATGTATGTAGATAGAGTCAGTGATGTATGTAGATAGAGTAAGTGATGTATGTAGATAGAGTCAGTGATGTATGTAGATAGAGTAAGTGATGTATGTAGATAGAGTAAGTGATGTATGTAGATAGAGTAAGTGATGTATGTAGATAGTCAGTGATGTATGTAGATAGTCAGTGATGTATGTAGATAGAGTAAGTAATGTATGTAGATAGAGTAAGTGATGTATGTAGATAGAGTCAGTGATGTATGTAGATAGAGTCAGTGATGTATGTAGATAGAGTCAGTGATGTATGTAGATAGTAAGTGATGTATGTAGATAGTCAGTGATGTATGTAGATAGTCAGTGACGTATGTAGATAGAGTAAGTGATGTATGTAGATAGAGTAAGTGATGGCAGTAGATAGAGTCAGTGATGTATGTAGATAGTCAGTGATGTATGTAGATAGAGTCAGTGATGTATGTAGATAGAGTAAGTGATGTATGTAGATAGAGTAAGTGATGTATGTAGATAGAGTCAGTGATGTATGTAGATAGTCAGTGATGTATGTAGATAGTCAGTGATGTATGTAGATAGAGTCAGTGATGTATGTAGATAGTCAGTGATGTATGTAGATAGAGTCAGTGATGTATGTAGATAGTCAGTGATGTATGTAGATAGTAAGTGATGTATGTAGATAGAGTCAGTGATGTATGTAGATAGTCAGTGATGTATGTAGATAGTAAGTGATGTATGTAGATAGTCAGTGATGTATGTAGATAGTCAGTGATGTATGTAGATAGTCAGTGATGTATGTAGATAGTCAGTGACGTATGTAGATAGAGTCAGTGATGTATGTAGATAGAGTAAGTGATGTATGTAGATAGAGTCAGTGATGTATGTAGATAGAGTAAGTGATGTATGTAGATAGTCAGTGATGTATGTAGATAGTCAGTGATGTATGTAGATAGAGTCAGTGATGTATGTAGATAGAGTAAGTAATGTATGTAGATAGAGTAAGTGATGTATGTAGATAGAGTAAGTGATGTATGTAGATAGAGTCAGTGATGTATGTAGATAGAGTCAGTGATGTATGTAGATAGAGTCAGTGATGTATGTAGATAGTCAGTGATGTATGTAGATAGAGTCAGTGATGTATGTAGATAGAGTCAGTGATGTATGTAGATAGAGTAAGTAATGTATGTAGATAGAGTAAGTGATGTATGTAGATAGAGTAAGTGATGTATGTAGATAGTCAGTGATGTAGGTAGATAGAGTCAGTGATGTATGTAGATAGAGTCAGTGATGTATGTAGATAGTCAGTGATGTATGTAGATAGAGTCAGTGATGTATGTAGATAGTCAGTGATGTATGTAGATAGAGTCAGTGATGTATGTAGATAGTCAGTGATGTATGTAGATAGAGTCAGTGATGTATGTAGATAGTCAGTGATGTATGTAGATAGAGTCAGTGATGTATGTAGATAGTCAGTGATGTATGTAGATAGTCAGTGATGTATGTAGATAGTCAGTGATGTATGTAGATAGAGTAAGTGATGTATGTAGATAGAGTAAGTGATGTATGTAGATAGAGTAAGTGATGTATGTAGATAGTCAGTGATGTATGTAGATAGAGTAAGTGATGTATGTAGATAGTCAGTGATGTATGTAGATAGAGTAAGTGATGTATGTAGATAGAGTAAGTGATGTATGTAGATAGAGTAAGTGATGTATGTAGATAGAGTCAGTGATGTATGTAGATAGAGTAAGTGATGTATGTAGATAGTCAGTGATGTATGTAGATAGTCAGTGATGTATGTAGATAGAGTCAGTGATGTATGTAGATAGAGTCAGTGATGTATGTAGATAGAGTAAGTGATGTATGTAGATAGAGTAAGTGATGTATGTAGATAGAGTAAGTGATGTATGTAGATAGAGTCAGTGATGTATGTAGATAGTCAGTGATGTATGTAGATAGAGTCAGTGATGTAAGTAGATAGTCAGTGATGTATGTAGATAGTCAGTGATGTATGTAGATAGAGTCAGTGATGTATGTAGATAGAGTAAGTGATGTATGTAGATAGTCAGTAATGTATGTAGATAGAGTAAGTGATGTATGTAGATAGTCAGTGATGTATGTAGATAGTCAGTAATGTATGTAGATAGAGTAAGTGATGTATGTAGATAGTCAGTGATGTATGTAGATAGTCAGTGATGTATGTAGATAGAGTCAGTGATGTATGTAGATAGTCAGTGATGTATGTAGATAGTCAGTGATGTATGTAGATAGTCAGTGATGTATGTAGATAGAGTAAGTGATGTATGTAGATAGAGTAAGTGATGTATGTAGATAGAGTAAGTGATGTATGTAGATAGTCAGTGATGTATGTAGATAGAGTAAGTGATGTATGTAGATAGTCAGTGATGTATGTAGATAGAGTAAGTGATGTATGTAGATAGAGTAAGTGATGTATGTAGATAGAGTAAGTGATGTATGTAGATAGAGTAAGTGATGTATGTAGATAGAGTCAGTGATGTATGTAGATAGTCAGTGATGTATGTAGATAGAGTCAGTGATGTAAGTAGATAGTCAGTGATGTATGTAGATAGTCAGTGATGTATGTAGATAGAGTCAGTGATGTATGTAGATAGAGTCAGTGATGTATGTAGATAGAGTAAGTGATGTATGTAGATAGAGTAAGTGATGTATGTAGATAGAGTAAGTGATGTATGTAGATAGAGTCAGTGATGTATGTAGATAGTCAGTGATGTATGTAGATAGAGTCAGTGATGTAAGTAGATAGTCAGTGATGTATGTAGATAGTCAGTGATGTATGTAGATAGAGTCAGTGATGTATGTAGATAGAGTCAGTGATGTATGTAGATAGTCAGTGATGTATGTAGATAGAGTCAGTGATGTATGTAGATAGTCAGTGATGTATGTAGATAGAGTCAGTGATGTATGTAGATAGTCAGTGATGTATGTAGATAGAGTCAGTGATGTATGTAGATAGAGTCAGTGATGTAAGTAGATAGTCAGTGATGTATGTAGATAGAGTCAGTGATGTATGTAGATAGAGTCAGTGATGTATGTAGATAGTCAGTGATGTATGTAGATAGAGTAAGTGATGTATGTAGATAGAGTCAGTGATGTAAGTAGATAGTCAGTGATGTATGTATATAGAGTCAGTGATGTATGTAGATAGAGTAAGTGATGTATGTAGATAGTCAGTGATGTATGTAGATAGTCAGTGATGTATGTAGATAGAGTCAGTGATGTATGTAGATAGTCAGTGATGTATGTAGATAGAGTAAGTGATGTATGTAGATAGAGTAAGTGATGTATGTAGATAGAGTAAGTGATGTATGTAGATAGTCAGTGATGTATGTAGATAGTCAGTGATGTATGTAGATAGAGTCAGTGATGTATGTAGATAGAGTAAGTGATGTATGTAGATAGTCAGTGATGTATGTAGATAGAGTCAGTGATGTATGTAGATAGTCAGTGATGTATGTAGATAGTCAGTGATGTATGTAGATAGAGTAAGTGATGTATGTAGATAGTCAGTGATGTATGTAGATAGTCAGTGATGTATGTAGATAGAGTAAGTGATGTATGTAGATAGTCAGTGATGTATGTAGATAGTCAGTGATGTATGTAGATAGTCAGTGATGTATGTAGATAGTCAGTGATGTATGTAGATAGAGTAAGTGATGTATGTATATAGAGTAAGTGATGTATGTAGATAGAGTCAGTGATGTATGTAGATAGAGTCAGTGATGTATGTAGATAGTCAGTGATGTATGTAGATAGAGTAAGTGATGTATGTAGATAGTCAGTGATGTATGTAGATAGTCAGTGATGTATGTAGATAGAGTCAGTGATGTATGTAGATAGAGTCAGTGATGTATGTAGATAGTCAGTGATGTATGTAGATAGAGTCAGTGATGTATGTAGATAGTCAGTGATGTATGTAGATAGAGTCAGTGATGTATGTAGATAGTAAGTGATGTATGTAGATAGAGTCAGTGATGTATGTAGATAGAGTAAGTGATGTATGTAGATAGTCAGTGATGTATGTAGATAGAGTAAGTGATGTATGTAGATAGTCAGTGATGTATGTAGATAGTCAGTGATGTATGTAGATAGAGTAAGTGATGTATGTAGATAGAGTAAGTGATGTATGTAGATAGAGTCAGTGATGTATGTAGATAGAGTCAGTGATGTATGTAGATAGAGTCAGTGATGTATGTAGATAGAGTAAGTGATGTATGTAGATAGAGTAAGTGATGTATGTAGATAGAGTAAGTGATGTATGTATATAGAGTCAGTGATGTATGTAGATAGAGTAAGTGATGTATGTAGATAGAGTAAGTGATGTATGTAGATAGTCAGTGATGTATGTAGATAGTCAGTGATGTATGTAGATAGAGTCAGTGATGTATGTAGATAGAGTCAGTGATGTATGTAGATAGTCAGTGATGTATGTAGATAGAGTCAGTGATGTATGTAGATAGTCAGTGATGTATGTAGATAGAGTCAGTGATGTATGTAGATAGTAAGTGATGTATGTAGATAGAGTCAGTGATGTATGTAGATAGAGTAAGTGATGTATGTAGATAGTCAGTGATGTATGTAGATAGAGTAAGTGATGTAAGTAGATAGTCAGTGATGTATGTAGATAGAGTAAGTGATGTATGTAGATAGTCAGTGATGTATGTAGATAGAGTAAGTGATGTATGTAGATAGAGTAAGTGATGTATGTAGATAGTCAGTGATGTATGTAGATAGTCAGTGATGTATGTAGATAGTCAGTGATGTATGTAGATAGAGTAAGTGATGTATGTATATAGAGTCAGTGATGTATGTAGATAGAGTAAGTGATGTATGTATATAGAGTAAGTGATGTATGTAGATAGAGTAAGTGATGTATGTAGATAGAGTCAGTGATGTATGTAGATAGAGTCAGTGATGTATGTAGATAGAGTCAGTGATGTATGTAGATAGAGTCAGTGATGTATGTAGATAGTGTCAGTGATGTATGTATATAGAGTAAGTGATGTATGTAGATAGTCAGTGATGTATGTAGATAGTCAGTGATGTATGTAGATAGAGTCAGTGATGTATGTAGATAGAGTAAGTGATGTATGTAGATAGAGTAAGTGATGTATGTAGATAGAGTCAGTGATGTATGTAGATAGAGTAAGTGATGTATGTAGATAGAGTCAGTGATGTATGTAGATAGTCAGTGATGTATGTAGATAGAGTAAGTGATGTATGTAGATAGTCAGTGATGTATGTAGATAGAGTAAGTGATGTATGTAGATAGAGTAAGTGATGTATGTAGATAGAGTCAGTGATGTATGTAGATAGAGTAAGTGATGTATGTAGATAGAGTCAGTGATGTATGTAGATAGTCAGTGATGTATGTAGATAGAGTAAGTGATGTATGTAGATAGAGTCAGTGATGTATGTAGATAGAGTAAGTGATGTATGTAGATAGAGTCAGTGATGTATGTAGATAGAGTCAGTGATGTATGTAGATAGAGTCAGTGATGTAAGTAGATAGAGTCAGTGATGTATGTAGATAGAGTCAGTGACATAAGTAGATAGAGTCAGTGATGTAAGTAGATAGAGTCAGTGATGTATGTAGATCGAGTAAGTGATGTAAGTAGATAGAGTCAGTAATGTATGTAGATAGAGTCAGTGGTGTAAGTAGATAGAGTCAGTGATGTAAGTAGAAAGTCATTGATGTATGTAGATAGAGTCAGTGGTGTAAGTAGATAGAGACAGTGGTGTAAGTAGATAGAGTCAGTGATGTATGTAGATAGAGTCAGTGATGTAAGTAGATAGAGTCAGTGATGTATGTATATAGAGTCAGTGATGTATGTAGATAGTCAGTGATGTATGTAGATAGAGTAAGTGATGTATGTAGATAGTCAGTGATGTAAGTAGATAGAGTCAGTGATGTATGTAGAGAGAGTCAGTGATGTATGTAGATAGTCAGTGATGTATGTAGATAGAGTCAATAATGTATGTAGATAGTCAGTGATCTATGTAGATAGAGTCAATAATGTATGTAGATAGAGTAAGTGATGTATGTAGATAGTCAGTGATGTAAGTAGATAGTCAGTGATGTATGTAGATAGTCAGTGATGTATGTAGATAGTCAGTGATGTAAGTAGATAGTCAGTGATGTATGTAGATAGTCAGTGATGTATGTAGATAGTCAGTGATGTATGTAGATAGTCAGTGATGTATGTAGATAGTCAGTGATGTATGTAGATAGAGTCAGTGATGTATGTAGATAGTCAGTGATGTATGTAGATAGAGTCAGTGATGTAAGTAGATAGTAAGTGATGTAAGTAGATAGTCAGTGATGTATGTAGATAGAGTCAGTGATGTATGTAGATAGTCAGTGATGTATGTAGATAGAGTCAGTGATGTATGTAGATAGAGTAAGTGATGTAAGTAGATAGTCAGTGATGTATGTAGATAGAGTAAGTGATGTATGTAGATAGAGTAAGTGATGTATGTAGATAGAGTAAGTGATGTATGTAGATAGTCAGTGATGTATGTAGATAGTCAGTGATGTATGTAGATAGTCAGTGATGTATGTAGATAGTCAGTGATGTATGTAGATAGTCAGTGATGTATGTAGATAGTCAGTGATGTATGTAGATAGAGTCAGTGATGTATGTAGATAGTCAGTGATGTATGTAGATAGAGTCAGTGATGTATGTAGATAGTCAGTGATGTAAGTAGATAGAGTAAGTGATGTATGTAGATAGTCAGTGATGTATGTAGATAGAGTCAGTGATGTATGTAGATAGTCAGTGATGTATGTAGATAGAGTCAGTGATGTATGTAGATAGTCAGTGATGTAAGTAGATAGTCAGTGATGTATGTAGATAGTCAGTGATGTATGTAGATAGAGTCAGTGATGTAAGTAGATAGAGTCAGTGATGTATGTAGATAGAGTCAGTGATGTAAGTAGATAGAGTAAGTGATGTATGTAGATAGAGTCAGTGATGTATGTATATAGAGTCAGTGATGTATGTAGATAGTCAGTGATGTAAGTAGATAGTAAGTGATGTATGTAGATAGTCAGTGATGTATGTATATAGAGTCAGTGATGTATGTAGATAGAGTCAGTGATGTATGTAGATAGAGTAAGTGATGTATGTAGATAGAGTAAGTGATGTATGTAGATAGAGTCAGTGATGTATGTAGATAGTCAGTGATGTATGTAGATAGTAAGTGATGTATGTAGATAGAGTCAGTGATGTATGTAGATAGTCAGTGATGTATGTAGATAGAGTAAGTGATGTAAGTAGATAGTGTCAGTGATGTATGTAGATAGAGTAAGTGATGTATGTAGATAGAGTAAGTGATGTATGTAGATAGAGTCAGTGATGTATGTAGATAGTCAGTGATGTATGTAGATAGAGTAAGTGATGTATGTAGATAGAGTCAGTGATGTATGTAGATAGTCAGTGATGTATGTAGATAGTAAGTGATGTATGTAGATAGAGTAAGTGATGTAAGTAGATAGTCAGTGATGTATGTAGATAGAGTCAGTGATGTATGTAGATAGAGTAAGTGATGTATGTAGATAGAGTCAGTGATGTATGTAGATAGAGTAAGTGATGTATGTAGATAGAGTCAGTGATGTATGTAGATAGTCAGTGATGTATGTAGATAGAGTAAGTGATGTATGTAGATAGAGTCAGTGATGTATGTAGATAGTCAGTGATGTATGTAGATAGTAAGTGATGTATGTAGATAGAGTAAGTGATGTAAGTAGATAGTCAGTGATGTATGTAGATAGAGTCAGTGATGTATGTAGATAGAGTAAGTGATGTATGTAGATAGAGTCAGTGATGTATGTAGATAGAGACAGTGATGTATGTAGATAGAGTCAGTGATGTATGTAGATAGTCAGTGATGTATGTAGATAGAGTAAGTGATGTATGTAGATAGTCAGTGATGTATGTAGATAGAGTAAGTGATGTATGTAGATAGTCAGTGATGTATGTAGATAGAGTAAGTGATGTATGTAGATAGTCAGTGATGTATGTAGATAGAGTCAGTGATGTATGTAGATAGAGTAAGTGATGTATGTAGATAGAGTAAGTGATGTATGTAGATAGTCAGTGATGTATGTAGATAGTCAGTGATGTATGTAGATAGTAAGTGATGTATGTAGATAGAGTAAGTGATGTAAGTAGATAGTCAGTGATGTATGTAGATAGAGTAAGTGATGTATGTAGATAGAGTCAGTGATGTATGTAGATAGAGACAGTGATGTATGTAGATAGAGTCAGTGATGTATGTAGATAGTCAGTGATGTATGTAGATAGAGTAAGTGATGTATGTAGATAGTCAGTGATGTATGTAGATAGAGTAAGTGATGTATGTAGATAGTCAGTGATGTATGTAGATAGAGTAAGTGATGTATGTAGATAGTCAGTGATGTATGTAGATAGAGTCAGTGATGTATGTAGATAGAGTAAGTGATGTATGTAGATAGAGTAAGTGATGTATGTAGATAGAGTCAGTGATGTATGTAGATAGAGTAAGTGATGTATGTATATAGAGTCAGTGATGTATGTAGATAGAGTAAGTGATGTATGTAGATAGAGTAAGTGATGTATGTAGATAGTCAGTGATGTATGTAGATAGAGTAAGTGATGTATGTAGATAGAGTCAGTGATGTATGTAGATAGTCAGTGATGTATGTAGATAGAGTAAGTGATGTATGTAGATAGAGTAAGTGATGTATGTAGATAGAGTCAGTGATGTATGTAGATAGTCAGTGATGTATGTAGATAGAGTAAGTGATGTATGTAGATAGAGTCAGTGATGTATGTAGATAGAGTCAGTGATGTATGTAGATAGAGTAAGTGATGTATGTAGATAGAGTAAGTGATGTATGTAGATAGAGTCAGTGATGTATGTAGATAGTCAGTGATGTATGTAGATAGAGTAAGTGATGTATGTAGATAGAGTCAGTGATGTATGTAGATAGTCAGTGATGTATGTAGATAGTAAGTGATGTATGTAGATAGAGTAAGTGATGTAAGTAGATAGTCAGTGATGTATGTAGATAGAGTCAGTGATGTATGTAGATAGAGTAAGTGATGTATGTAGATAGAGTCAGTGATGTATGTAGATAGAGTAAGTGATGTATGTAGATAGAGTCAGTGATGTATGTAGATAGTCAGTGATGTATGTAGATAGAGTAAGTGATGTATGTAGATAGAGTCAGTGATGTATGTAGATAGTCAGTGATGTATGTAGATAGTAAGTGATGTATGTAGATAGAGTAAGTGATGTAAGTAGATAGTCAGTGATGTATGTAGATAGAGTCAGTGATGTATGTAGATAGAGTAAGTGATGTATGTAGATAGAGTCAGTGATGTATGTAGATAGAGACAGTGATGTATGTAGATAGAGTCAGTGATGTATGTAGATAGTCAGTGATGTATGTAGATAGAGTAAGTGATGTATGTAGATAGTCAGTGATGTATGTAGATAGAGTAAGTGATGTATGTAGATAGGTCAGTGATGTATGTAGATAGAGTAAGTGATGTATGTAGATAGAGTCAGTGATGTATGTAGATAGAGTAAGTGATGTATGTAGATAGAGTAAGTGATGTATGTAGATAGAGTCAGTGATGTATGTAGATAGAGTAAGTGATGTATGTAGATAGAGTAAGTGATGTATGTAGATAGAGTCAGTGATGTATGTAGATAGAGTAAGTGATGTATGTAGATAGAGTAAGTGATGTATGTAGATAGAGTCAGTGATGTATGTAGATAGAGTAAGTGATGTATGTAGATAGAGTAAGTGATGTATGTAGATAGTCAGTGATGTAGGTATATAGAGTCAGTGATGTATGTAGATAGAGTCAGTGATGTATGTAGATAGAGTAAGTGATGTATGTAGATAGAGTCAGTGATGTATGTAGATAGGTCAGTGATGTATGTAGATAGAGTAAGTGATGTATGTAGATAGAGTAAGTGATGTATGTAGATAGAGTCAGTGATGTATGTAGATAGAGTAAGTGATGTATGTAGATAGTCAGTGATGTATGTAGATAGAGTCAGTGATGTATGTAGATAGAGTAAGTGATGTATGTAGATAGAGTCAGTGATGTATGTAGATAGAGTCAGTGATGTATGTAGATAGAGTCAGTGATGTATGTAGATAGAGTAAGTGATGTATGTAGATAGTCAGTGATGTATGTAGATAGTCAGTGATGTATGTAGATAGAGTCAGTGATGTATGTAGATAGTCAGTGATGTATGTAGATAGTCAGTGATGTATGTAGATAGAGTAAGTGATGTATGTAGATAGAGTAAGTGATGTATGTAGATAGAGTCAGTGATGTATGTAGATAGAGTCAGTGATGTATGTAGATAGAGTCAGTGATGTATGTAGATAGTAAGTGATGTATGTAGATAGTCAGTGATGTATGTAGATAGAGTCAGTGATGTATGTAGATAGAGTAAGTGATGTATGTAGATAGTAAGTGATGTATGTAGATAGAGTAAGTGATGTATGTAGATAGTCAGTGATGTATGTAGATAGTCAGTGATGTATGTAGATAGAGTCAGTGATGTATGTAGATAGAGTAAGTGATGTATGTAGATAGAGTCAGTGATGTATGTAGATAGTAAGTGATGTATGTAGATAGTCAGTGATGTATGTAGATAGAGTCAGTGATGTATGTAGATAGAGTCAGTGATGTATGTAGATAGAGTCAGTGATGTATGTAGATAGAGTAAGTGATGTATGTAGATAGAGTCAGTGATGTATGTAGATAGTCAGTGATGTATGTAGATAGTCAGTGATGTATGTAGATAGAGTCAGTGATGTATGTAGATAGAGTCAGTGATGTATGTAGATAGAGTAAGTGATGTATGTAGATAGAGTAAGTGATGTATGTAGATAGAGTAAGTGATGTATGTAGATAGAGTAAGTGATGTATGTAGATAGAGTCAGTGATGTATGTAGATAGAGTAAGTGATGTATGTAGATAGAGTAAGTGATGTATGTAGATAGAGTAAGTGATGTATGTAGATAGAGTCAGTGATGTATGTAGATAGAGTCAGTGATGTATGTAGATAGAGTCAGTGATGTATGTAGATAGAGTCAGTGATGTATGTAGATAGAGTCAGTGATGTATGTAGATAGAGTCAGTGATGTATGTAGATAGAGTCAGTGATGTATGTAGATAGAGTAAGTGATGTATGTAGATAGTAAGTGATGTATGTAGATAGAGTAAGTGATGTATGTAGATAGAGTCAGTGATGTAAGTAGATAGAGTAAGTGATGTATGTAGATAGTCAGTGATGTATGTAGATAGAGTAAGTGATGTATGTAGATAGGTCAGTGATGTATGTAGATAGTCAGTGATGTATGTAGATAGAGTCAGTGATGTATGTAGATAGTCAGTGATGTATGTAGATAGAGTCAGTGATGTATGTAGATAGTCAGTGATGTATGTAGATAGAGTCAGTGATGTATGTAGATAGAGTCAGTGATGTATGTAGATAGAGTCAGTGATGTATGTAGATAGAGTAAGTGATGTATGTAGATAGAGTAAGTGATGTATGTAGATAGGTCAGTGATGTATGTAGATAGAGTAAGTGATGTATGTAGATAGTCAGTGATGTATGTAGATAGTCAGTGATGTATGTAGATAGTCAGTGATGTATGTAGATAGAGTCAGTGATGTATGTAGATAGAGTCAGTGATGTATGTAGATAGAGTCAGTGATGTATGTAGATAGAGTCAGTGATGTATGTAGATAGAGTCAGTGATGTATGTAGATAGTCAGTGATGTATGTAGATAGAGTCAGTGATGTATGTAGATAGAGTCAGTGATGTATGTAGATAGTCAGTGATGTATGTAGATAGTCAGTGATGTATGTAGATAGAGTCAGTGATGTATGTAGATAGTCAGTGATGTATGTAGATAGAGTAAGTGATGTATGTAGATAGAGTAAGTGATGTATGTAGATAGAGTCAGTGATGTATGTAGATAGAGTAAGTGATGTATGTAGATAGTCAGTGATGTATGTAGATAGAGTCAGTGATGTATGTAGATAGAGTAAGTGATGTATGTAGATAGAGTCAGTGATGTATGTAGATAGAGTCAGTGATGTATGTAGATAGAGTCAGTGATGTATGTAGATAGAGTAAGTGATGTATGTAGATAGTCAGTGATGTATGTAGATAGTCAGTGATGTATGTAGATAGAGTCAGTGATGTATGTAGATAGGTCAGTGATGTATGTAGATAGTCAGTGATGTATGTAGATAGAGTAAGTGATGTATGTAGATAGAGTAAGTGATGTATGTAGATAGAGTCAGTGATGTATGTAGATAGAGTCAGTGATGTATGTAGATAGAGTCAGTGATGTATGTAGATAGTCAGTGATGTATGTAGATAGTCAGTGATGTATGTAGATAGAGTCAGTGATGTATGTAGATAGAGTAAGTGATGTATGTAGATAGGTAAGTGATGTATGTAGATAGAGTAAGTGATGTATGTAGATAGTCAGTGATGTATGTAGATAGTCAGTGATGTATGTAGATAGAGTCAGTGATGTATGTAGATAGAGTAAGTGATGTATGTAGATAGAGTCAGTGATGTATGTAGATAGTAAGTGATGTATGTAGATAGAGTCAGTGATGTATGTAGATAGAGTAAGTGATGTATGTAGATAGAGTCAGTGATGTATGTAGATAGAGTAAGTGATGTATGTAGATAGAGTCAGTGATGTATGTAGATAGTAAGTGATGTATGTAGATAGTCAGTGATGTATGTAGATAGAGTCAGTGATGTATGTAGATAGTAAGTGATGTATGTAGATAGTCAGTGATGTATGTAGATAGAGTCAGTGATGTATGTAGATAGAGTCAGTGATGTATGTAGATAGAGTAAGTGATGTATGTAGATAGAGTCAGTGATGTATGTAGATAGTAAGTGATGTATGTAGATAGTCAGTGATGTATGTAGATAGAGTCAGTGATGTATGTAGATAGAGTAAGTGATGTATGTAGATAGGTCAGTGATGTATGTAGATAGGTCAGTGATGTATGTAGATAGAGTAAGTGATGTATGTAGATAGAGTAAGTGATGTATGTAGATAGAGTAAGTGATGTATGTAGATAGTCAGTGATGTATGTAGATAGTCAGTGATGTATGTAGATAGAGTCAGTGATGTATGTAGATAGAGTAAGTGATGTATGTAGATAGAGTAAGTGATGTATGTAGATAGTCAGTGATGTATGTAGATAGGTCAGTGATGTATGTAGATAGTCAGTGATGTATGTAGATAGGTCAGTGATGTATGTAGATAGAGTCAGTGATGTAAGTAGATAGAGTCAGTGATGTATGTAGATAGAGTAAGTGATGTATGTAGATAGTCAGTGATGTATGTAGATAGAGTCAGTGATGTATGTAGATAGAGTCAGTGATGTATGTAGATAGTCAGTGATGTATGTAGATAGAGTCAAGTGATGTATGTAGATAGGTCAGTGATGTATGTAGATAGAGTCAAGTAGATGTATGTAGATAGAGTAAGTGATGTATGTAGATAGAGTCAAGTGATGTATGTAGATAGTCAGTGATGTATGTAGATAGAGACAGTGGTGTAAGTAGATAGAGTCAGTGATGTAAGTAGATAGTCAGTGATGTAAGTAGATAGAGACAGTGGTGTAAGTAGATAGAGTCAGTGATGTAAGTAGATAGAGTAAGTGATGTATGTAGATAGAGTAAGT